>NW_022196912.1:3358693-3358892 GCF_008632895.1 Mastomys coucha | reverse complement strand
AAATCAGTTTGGCGGTTCCTCCGGAAATTGGACATAGCTCTACAGGAGGACCCAGGTATAACATTCCTGGGCATATACCCAAAAGATATTGCAACATGTAAGAAGGACACATGCTCCACCATGTTCATTACCAGCCTTATTTATAATAGCCAGAACCTGGAACCAACCCAGATGTCCCTCAACAGAGGAGTGGATACAG
>NW_022196912.1:3347661-3357920 GCF_008632895.1 Mastomys coucha | reverse complement strand
TTGTTTTTTGGAGGAGAAACTGGGAATGGAGAAATTTACATGTAAATAAAGAAAATATCTAAAATAAATTAAAAAAAATAAAATATATTGAGTAAAGTATATGTATTTTTAGTATTGCTGTAGACAAGCATCTACATAAGACAGTTAAATTGATTGTTGTTTTATATCAGACAACTTTTGTAATACTCATTTTTATTGTTATAATATTTTATAAATTTTAAAGAATATGATGAAAAAAGATATTGTAGATATTGAAGGGGGGTCTCTGGGAGGAGTTGGGGTAGAAAGGGAAACAAGAATGTGATACAATTCTATTTACTTAAAATATGTTTTTAAATGTTAACAATTTCAGATAAATTGAGATCATGTAACTTTAATTGCATCAATGCCATTAAAGTTAAAAAATATATAGAGACTGGATAGCAAATGCTAGTTGTGTTTTTTATTTAAATCTAACCATTTTTTCCAATTTTCCCAACCCTCCTCATCCTATTTTAAAAAATCAATCAGCAGGAAAATACCATAGAGAGTCATCATCCCTATTTTGTTGTTTTGGGTGTCTGGTTTTGGTTATTTTTATAAATTATAGATAACTTGTTATTTTGGGGTATAATTTGGAAATTGTCATAATAAGGAAACAGAACTTTGACTTGAGAATTCCTGTCTTTGCTTTCTTCTCTATCCTTCCTTTCTTAGGTAAATGGAGGCAGGTTGAAAGAAAATGGGGGTTAGAATAATACTGTAAGAAATTAGGTATATGGAAAAGAATCACGCAATTTACACTTAAACAAATCCTTTAATAGCCATAATTTTACAGTGGTAGAAATATTTACATTTTTGTGCAGAATTAAAGTTATATTTTCTTAAACTGGTACAGAATTTACATGACATACATATGTTCAAGGTTTTCATTGACATAAATTTTGTATATTGATATAAAATTTAAAATTTATTTTGTTACTCTTAAATAGGCATTGTGCTTATCATACTCATTTAAAAACATAAGGCTTAGCCCAAGTCCTTCTAGTATTACCAACTGTTTAGGATGATTAAGTAATGCAAGTTAAGGGACAGATAGTAAGCTCATGGTAATATTAGATTCTGTTATAATTATAATAAAATGTTTTCAATATTACTCAAGTAGAAATAGCTAAAAGTTGTCAAGGTTTAACAGTACAGATATACTTATATAGATAGATAATCTTCAAGGGCATCAGAGATCCACAGAATATGACATTTAAAATTATTTCATTACTCATAAATCTTTTGTCTGCTCCTGACAGTGTCCCCTTCTCAGTTCAAAGAAGATAATGAACATCATTACCTCCATGTGGAGTTCCTCAAATAGTGAGTGACAGGGTGGCCACAGGGCAAGAATTACTTTAACTCATCTACAGACAAAAAATACTGTCCAAGAAAGTACACATAATGTAAGATACTCAACAGTTTAGCTCTAATTCGAAAGGGTATACTAGTCCTTCATAATTCCTGGTTCATAAAAGATCTGTCAGATGGTTCTGGGCCAGAAGGCTGAAGAAAGATGCACCAACATTGTATAGGAGACTGTCTAGGCAGCCAGTAGTCTCTAAAATTGTTGGAAAGTTTTGGAAGCTATGTTTTTGTGCTTCCTACATATTCAGGTATTATTTAATTCATTCTCAGATCCCTGACAGGATAGCAGATTAATTATAGTCTCATAATTAAAGATTGTCTAACATTAAGGAAGATAATCTGTTTGAAAGGATGATTTTCAAGTGGTAGTACTAGCTAAAATCAACTAAATTCAGACACAGAATTGTAAACTCTTTGAATTGGGACAAATAAAGTATATAGATTGCCAAATATGATGGAGTAGCTATTATAAGTACATATCACACCTTGAAATTTACATAATTATTATAATTATGTTCAACATGTATCTGTGAGGAAACAAGTTTTTTAAGTGGACAAAAATGGGAAAATGTTGTGGGTTTTGCCTAATATTACCTGTATTATGTTAACCTGAGTTACCTAACTCACAAGAGAATACACACATCTTCATAATACTGAGGGAACCCTTCTTCCAAATGGTTTTGATTGGTAAATAAAGGTATAGGTGGCTAATTGTTGAATAGGGAGGCAGAGGCTTTTAGGATTGCCAGGCAAGGGACAAAGGAAGAAGGAAGAATCTGCTATGTTGAGTGGAGTAGAACAAAGATGACACATCTGAGTGGTGTGGGAAAGAGAAAATACCCAACATACAGAGCTGGTGGAATGCAGCCCAAGAGGACTGCACATTGGGGTCTAGGGCAGCCAAGATGCAATATAGGTTTAAGTAAGTAATAATTTGAGAATATTAGAGGGTTGATTAGCCACATGGAAGTGATCTGGCCATTGAGCTGTTTAAGGCTTATAAATATGTGTGTGTGTGTGTGTGTGTGTGTGTGTGTGTGTGTGTGTGTGTGTGTGTGCACGTATCTTTCACTCAAGTACCCTAAACATTGGGGTAGATAGCAAGGAGTGCCACTGCTACTACTGAGATCATTTGAGTAGTGTTAACTGGGTACACCTACAAGAGCTTCATTTAGGTCACAATCACATTTTCAAACTTCTTTTTCCAATAAAATCACTTTCAAATAACCTTTTTAAGGTAGTTGAAGCTTGTTACAAAAATCCATTACACCTTCAATGGTCAAAATAAATACACAGTCAGCTTCAGATATTAATTATCTATCAGTTCATGTTTCCATTTTTTGAGACCATTGCTTTAACTTAGAGCTTTATCTTTTTTGTATAAATACTTTTTATGGAGAATCAAGTTATTTTTTCCTTCAGACCATCAAACATAAATTCTACTAAGTAGCTGCAAAAGTTACTGGGCATTAATATTCTTTTGCTGAGAGTACCTTGTAAGTCTCAAAGGGCTATCATCAAATTTCTCCCACATGTGGTCTTGGACAACCAGAATTCAATGCTCAGGTAGGTAAGCTTTTAGAAGACAGGAAAAAATGTGTTTGAGGGGGAGGAAGAAACTATCCTGATATCAAATTTATGGAATCGTGAAAATAGTGAAGAAAAAAAAATCATCTAGATGGGATTTCAGATTTAATTTGTTCACTCTGTCTTCACTCCTTCTTTCAAGATAAAGTCAATAGCATTATGTCCATCTTAAAACTGGATGATGTTTGCTATTTATTGAAAACTATACGCCCACAGTGAAGAAGTCTATCTAATCTTTCTGCAATAAATATGTAGTAGGCAAGCAGAACAAATTGTGTGTGTGTGTGTGTGTGTGTGTGTGTGTGTGTGTGTGTGTGTGGAGAGAGGAGAGAGACAGAGAGAGAGAGAGAGAGAGAGAGAGAGAGAGAGAGAGAGAGAGAAAGAGAGTAGACCACAACTCCATATCTTCCTGTCTTTGTATCCTAGGTTCTGGCATGAGCCTTGTTTCCCCAAACTTACTATTAAATCTCCTACACTCACCCAGAAATTCATGAAAATGCTCTCCATGTTTCTCCTTCAAAGTCTTGATAGAGCAAGATACTTCCTTTCAAAGGTAAAGTTTATTCTCTCAAGTGATTCATGGAACTAATAAAAGTAGAGGCAATGATCAAGTCCCAAATAAGAAAGGAACCCACAATCCACAAGAAAGTTGAGACACTGGTAAATGAAGATATATGCACTTATAGCAACTAGAGTTCCATTTCTGATGGAATTATCAGGATCTTGATTGTTGTCAGTAAATAGCAAGCTCATCTAGTTCTTTTAGGGATGCACATAGGCTATTGATTTTTATTTAAAGTAAATCAAACCAGCCTGTGAGTTTGGTTGGCTGAGTTGCATGGTAGATAGAAGATAGAGGGAGCCAAATGTAACAAGTATAAGAATGAGGCAAGGTAAGATACTGAAATAATCAATGTGAGAAATATAGCCAATATTTCTGAAATTATCTCAATAAAATACCTGATTGATTGTAAGTTAGTAAATTTTTACTAGGATCATCTTGTTTTCCTAGGATGTTTATATTCACATTAATTAGTTTGGTTACATACATATGTGGCAAACTGTAAAATCTTACTTGAAACCTCATGTACATTATTAACCTAATTAAACACCATTTCAGACCTCTCTAGTCTATTTTTTTCTTGTTATACATTAGTTTGGCTTTTCATATGCTTTCTTTTTTCTTTCTCATTTTTCATTAATTTGTTTATTTACATCCCAATGAAATATATTCCTCCTGTCATTCACCCAAGGTCTGCTCAGGGCACTGGCCCAGACAGAAAGGGGAAAGCAATATTTTTAAAATTTTACTAAACTAAATAACTTAAATTTTGTGCTGAAGCTAAAAGAAAACAAGAGCTTTAATTTTATTACTATAGCAGGATATATATATCTGTATATATAATATTGATAATATTATCAATATATTGATAATATATATATGTAGTATGATATATATTGATACCTTTGAATTTGAAGTATTTTAAGAGATTTGAATGAATTTTGCCTTGGTCTTCCATAATACTTTGAAAGCTAGCAGTTTTTATGGTAAGAATATATATCATATGGTAAACAATTTGTCCCCTTTCTTCTTTTCCCTCCATCTCCCCTCTGAAAAGGAGGGTGCCCCCACCCCCAGGAACCAACCCACCCAGGCACCTCAAGTTACTGCAGGACTAGGTACATCCTCTCCCACTGAAGCCATCCAAGACAGCTCAGTTAGGAGACCAGGATCCATAGGCAGGTAATAGGGTCAGGAACAGCCCTCTCCCCCACCATGGTCCATTTGTGGGAGGACCTGTATGAAGACTGAGCTGCACATCTGCTACATATGTACAGGAAGACCTAGGTCCAACTCATCCTTGATCTTTGGTTGGTGCTACAGTCTCTGGGAATCCCCAGGGGTCCAGAATAGTTGAATCTGTTGGTCTTCTTATGGAGTCTCTATCCCATCAGGGTCCCTGAAGCCTGCCCCATCCCAGATTTTAGGCACATCTTAGAGAAGCCCACTGCCCTTCAGATTTCGATTCACTGCCCCAGCCCTCTCTCTCAGGCTTTCCTTATATGTGATCCCCACCAATGTCCTCTTCCCCATTCCCTCTCCCACCTAATTCCCTCCTTCTTCAACTCCCTAAATGACAATTTTAATTCTCCTTCTGAGTAAGATTCTAACCTCCTCCCTTGGGCCCTCTTTGTTATTTAGCTTTATGGGGTCTGTGTTTGGTAGCATGGGAATACTATACCTTGTGGCTAATATCCACTTATGAATGACTATATCCCATGCATGTTCTTTTGGGTCTGGGATACCTCATTTGGGATGAAACTTTCTTCCATCCACTTGCCTGCAAATTATATAATGTCCTTATTTTTGATAGCTGAATAGTCTTCAATTGTATAAATGAAAACCTATTTCTTTATCTATTCTTTGTTCTTGGAGGGATCTGTTTATTTTTTCAGTTTCTGGCTATTACAAATACAACTGCTAGGAACATAATCTAGCAAGTGTCTTTGTGATATGGTATAGCATTCTTTGGGCACATGCCCAGGAGTAGTAGAGCTGGGAACTAAAGTAGAACTATTCCTTATTTTCTGAGAAATCACCAAATTGATTTTCAGAGTGGTTGTACAAGTTTTCTCTTCCACCAGAACTGGAGGAGAGTTCCCTTTACTCTATTGTGGGGCAGTGAGCAGTTCTGACAGCTGGAGTCCAGTAGAGCAGAGCCACCTTGGAACCCTGGAGACCCACTGAGCATTTGCCCAGAGGGGTGGTAGGTGTTCAGTGAATTGCTCCTGAGACCAATGGCTCAGATTTCAGCCCAGACCCCTCAGAGCTGCCCCTGCAGAAGATGTCTGTTCTATCAAGCAGACAATGCCTCAAGCTCCTAGCATTCTAGCTGGACCTTACACACAGTCATCTGACCAAAAGCCAGGCATGCCATGCCCCATAAAGTGAGTGGGGTGGTTTGCTCCCTCCTCTCTCTTGTTCTCTTATTCTCCTACTCTTCTCTTACCCTTACCCTTCTTCTCTCTTACCCTCTTGCTCTCTCTCTCTCTCTCTCTCTCTCTCTGTTCTTTGTTCTCTTCTCTGCCTTTCTCCCTCTCCTTTTCTCTCTCTCTCTCCTTCTCCTTTCTCTCTCCACTTAACTAGCATATTCTTCCTACAATAAAATAACTCATTCATACATTGCCTCCTTTTTAATTAAGGTGCCATGCAGCAAACAGGCCAGCCACGGAGGAGAGAGAGAGAGACCTGGGCCTCAGCAGCAGGCCCTCTACCACCAGGGAGAGAGAGCCTCAGCCAGGCAGGCTGGGGCTGTAGCCCAGGCCCCCTTGCTTTTTGAACATCACTCTATGACCTCTCCACCATGTGCTGTCCCTTGATGTTATTTTTTTTTTTTATCTTAGCACTTCCAATGGATGTAAGATAGAGTCTCATGGCGATTTTGATTTTGATTTTCCTGATGACTAAGGACTTTAAACATTTCTTTAAGTGCCTCTCAGCCATTTAAGATCCTTCTCTTGAGAAGTCTCTATTTACGTCTATATACTATTTTTGATGGATAATTTGGTTTGTCAGTGTCTAATAGTTAAATTCTTTATATATTTTGGATATTAGTTCTCTGTAAGATATAGGGCAGGGAAGATCTTTTTCCAATCTGTAGGCTCCTGTTTTGTCCCGTTGACTATATTCTTTGCCTTGCAGTAGCTTTTCAGTTTCATGAGGTCCCATTTATTAATTCTTGATGTTAGTACCTGAACTATGGGAGTTCACTTCAGGAAGGTATCTCTTGTGCAAGAACATCCAAGACTATTTCATACTTTTTCTTCTATTAGACTTAGTTATCTAGCTTTATGTTGAGAACTTGGATCCACTTGAACTTGAGTTTTGTGCAGAATGATAAACAAGGATCTATTCGCAGTCTTCTACAGTAGACTTAGTTATCTAGCTTTATGTTGAGAACTTGGATCCACTTGAACTTGAGTTTTGTGCAGAATGATAAACAAGGATCTATTTGCAGTCTTCTACAGGTACATCAGCACCAGTTGTTGAAGATGCTCTCTATTTTCAATTGTATAGTTTTGGCTTGTTTGCAAAAAATCAAGTGTCCATAGATGTGTAGTTTTATTCCAGGGTCTTTGATTCAATTCCATTAACCAAGCTGTCTGTTTCTAAAACAATACCATGTAATTGTTATTACTTCTGCAATGTTGTACAGTTTGAAATTAAAGATGCTAATACCTCCAGAAGTTCTTTTATTGTAAAGGATTGATTTGAGTATCCTGGATTTTTTATTTTCCCACACGAAGTGGATAATTTTCTCTCAACATCTGTAAAAAAAAAAATGTCTTGGAAGGATGATGAGAATTGCACTGAATCTGTGAATTGGTTTTGGTAAGTTGGCCATTTTTATTATGTTCATCCTAACAATCCATGGACAAGAGGGGTTTTTCCATTTTCTGATATCTTCCTTGATTCTTCTTACCATATTGTGATATCTTCTTTAATTTCTGTCTTCAGAGCTTCGAAATTCTTGTTATAATGTCTTGTTCTATGTCTTTGCCTTGCTAGGTTAGGCTTATGCCAAGATATTTTATTTAATTTCTGGCTATTGTGAAGGCAGTGATTTCCCTGATTTCATTCCTAACCTATTTATCATGGGGGCTACTGATTTTTGGAGTAAATTTTGTATCTAGCCACTTTGTTGAAGGTATTTATCTGCTGTAAGAGTTCACTAGTAGAAATTTTGGTATCACTTATACATACTATCATATCATCTGCAATACTTTGACTTCTTATTTTCCAATTTGTATTAGCTTGTTCTCCTTTAGTTGCTTTATTTCTCAGGCTGTAACTTCAAGCACTATATTGAAGAGATAGGGAGAGGAGAGATAGTTTGTTTTGTCCCTGATTTTAGTGGAATAGCTTTAAGTTTCTACCCATTTAGTTTGATATTGGCTATTAGTGAACCCTCTGTGCACAGATCCCTCCAGGAGTGAGATGGTCTCCCAGGTGTGCCTTCATTCCTGGGTCAAAAGGTGAGATCTCTGCATTTTCTCCAATAACTGTATGGAGCAGGGCTGGCCAGGAATGTGCAGGACACAGGAGCAGTGGAGCATGTGGGACAGGATTCTTTAGCTTACCATCTGCACCCTGAGCTAAGGTTGTTCCAAAACACTCTGAGAACAGCTCCTTCCAGGAGAGAGCTGGTTTCCCAGGAATGATCTTACTCCCGGATGCAGACAAGAGATAGCCACTTTCTGTCAAATAATTGTCCATGGCAGGACCTGCAAGAAACACACACTGCAAAGAAACAATGGAACATCTGGGACATGATCCTTCTAGTTGCCACCAGCACCAAGAGCTTGGGTTGTTCCAAAGCCCTATGGACACAAGTTCCTTCAGAAGAGAGATGGTCTCTCAGGAGTGCTGACAAAGGCTTACAGGCTCACAGGAGGGACAAGATCCAGCCAGAGACAGGAAGACCAATTAATACCAGAGATAACCAGATGGCAAAAGGCAAGCACAAGAACATTGCCAACAGAAACCATGGCTACTTGGCATCATCAGAACCAAGTTCTCCCATCACAGCAAGTCCTGGATACCTCAACATACAAGAAAAGCAAGATTTGGACTCAATATCACATCTGATGATGCTGATAGAGGATTTTAATAAGGAAATAACTCCCTTGAAGAAATATAGGAGAACACAGGTAAACAGGTATGAGCACTTAAAGAGGAAAGGCAAAAATTCCTTAAAGAATCACAGGAAAACACAACCAAACAGGTGAAGGAATTGAACAAAACCATCCAGGATCTAAAAATGGAAGTAGGAACAATAAAAAAAATCACAAAGGGAGAAAACCCTGGAGAAAGAAAACCTAGGAAAGAGGTAAGGAGCTATAGATGCAAGCATCACCAACAAAATACAAGATATAGAAGAGAGAATCTCAGGTGCAGAATATACCATACAAAACATTGACATAATGATCAAAGAAAATGCAAAATGCAAAAAGCTTTTAACCCAAAATATCCAGGAAATCCAGAACACAATGAGAAGACTGAAACTAAGGATAATAGGTATAGAAGAGAGTGAGGATTTACAAATTAAAGAGCCAGTAAATATCTTCAACAAAATTATAGAGGAAAATTTCCCTAACCTAAAGAAAAAGATGCCCATGAAAATAAAAGAAGCCTACAGAACACCAAATAGATTGTAACAAAAATTAAATTCTTCCCATCACATAATAATCAAAATATGAAATGCATAAAACAAAGAAAACATACTAAAAGCAGTAAGGGGAAAAAGTCAAGTAACATATAAAGGCAGACCTATCTGAATTATACCAGCCTTCTCACCAGAGACTATTAAAGCTAGAAGATCCTGGGCAGATCTCCATACAGATAATCAGAAAACACAAATACCAGTCCAGACACTATAACCTGCAAAACTCTCAATTACCATAGATGGAGAAACCAAAATATGTCATGAAAAAAAATTTACTTAATATCCTTCCGTAAATGAGGCTCTACAAAACATGATAGATGGAAAACTCCAACACAAGGAGGGAAGCTACACCCTGGAAAAGCCAAGAAAACAATCTTCTTTCAACAAACCCAAAAGAAGATAGCCACACAAATATAAAAATAACATCAAAAATAACAGGAAGCAACAATCACTATTCCTTAATATCTCTTAACATCAATGGACTCAATTCCTCAATAAAAGACACAGACTAACAGACTGGATAAGTAAATAGGACAAAGCATTTTGCTGCATATAGGAAACACAGCTCAGTGTCAAAGACAAACACTACCTCAGAGTAAAGGGCTCAAAAACAACTTTCCAAGCAAATAGTCCCAAGAAACAAGCTGGAGTAGCCATTCTAATATTGGCTAAGATTGGCTTTCAACCAAAATTCACCAAAAATATAAAGAAAGACACCTCATACTAATCAAAGGAAAAATTTACCAAGAAGAATTCTCAATTCTGAACATTTATGCTCCAAATACAAAGACGCCTACATTCATAAAAGAAAATTTACTAAAGCTCAAAGCACACATTACACCTCACACAATTATAGAGGGAGCATCACTCCTGGGCAAATGCCCAGAAGATGTTCCAACATGTATTAAGGACACATGCTCCACCATATTCATTGCAGCCTTATTTATAATAGCCAGAAACGAAATAACCCAGATGTCCCTCAACGGAGCAATGCGGAGCAATGGATACAGAAAATGTGGTACATCTATACAATGGAGTACTACTCAGCTATTA
>NW_022196912.1:3346316-3347651 GCF_008632895.1 Mastomys coucha | reverse complement strand
AAAAAAAAAAAAAATGGTATGCACATTCTAATAAGGTGATATTAGCCCAGAAGCTCAAAATACAATTCACAAACCACAAGAAACTCAAGAAGAAGGAATACCAAAGTGTGGATAATTCATTCCTTCTTAAAAGGGGGAAGAAAATACTGATGGAAGGAGTTACAGAGACAAAGTATGGAGTAGAGACTGACGGAAGGACAATCTATAGAGACTGCTCCACCTGGGGATCCTTCTCATATTCAATCATTAAACCCAGACACTATTGTGGATGCCAGCAAGTCCGGGCTGACAGGAGCCTGATATAGCTGTCTCCTGAGAGGCTTTAATAGTGCCCTGCTAACACAGAAGTAGAGGCTCACAGCCATTCATTGGGCTGATCACTGGGTCCCCAATGAAGGAGCTAGAGAAATGACCAAGGAGCTGAAGGGTTTGCAGCTCCATAGGACAAAAACAATATGAACTAACCAGTACCCTCAGAGCTCCCAGGGACTAAACCACCAACCAAAGAGTTTATATGGTAGGACTCATGGCTCCAGCAGCATATATAAAGCAGAAGATGGCCCAATCTGTCACCAATGGGAGGAAAGCCCTTGGTCCTGTGAAGGTTCTATGCCCCAGTGTAGGGGAATGCCAGGACCAAGAAGCAGGAGAGGGTAGGTTGGTGAGCAGAGGGAGAGGGGGGAATAATGGATTTTTTGGAGGGGTAATGAGGAAAGGGGATACAATTTGAAATTTAAATAAAGAAAATATCAAATAAAAAATGAACAAAGAGAAAAGAAAAGAAAAGAACAGAAAAGAAAAGAAGAGAAAAGAAAAGGAAATGCAGCTCTGAGTGCCTCCAAAAAAGAAACTGGAGAGAGCATAAACTAGCAGTTTGACAGCACAACTGAATGCTCTAGAACAAGAAGAAACAAATAGACCCAAGAGCAGAATTAGGCAAGAAATAATCAAACTTAGGGCTGAAATCAACCAAGTAGAAATAAAAGGAAGTAGGCAAAGAATTAACCATCCAGGGGCTGGTTATTTGAGAAAATCAACAAGATAGATAAACACTTAGCCAAACTAACCAGAGGGCACAGACATGATATCCAAAGCAACAAAATCAGAAATGAAAAGGGAGACATAATGGAACTTGAAGAAATCAAAAAAAAAAAATCTTCAGATCCTACTACAAAAGCTTATGCCCAACAAAACTGGAAAACATGGATGAAATAGACAGTTTTCTAGACAGATACCAGGTAACCAAAGTTAATTCAAGATCAGATAGATGATCTAAACAGTCCCATATCCCCTAAAAAATTAGAAAAAGTCATTAATTGTCTATTAATCAAAAAA
>NW_022196912.1:3345121-3346306 GCF_008632895.1 Mastomys coucha | reverse complement strand
AGAAAAGAAAAAGAAAAGAAAAAAGAAAGCAAAACAAAAAGAAAAAAAGCCCAGGACCAGATAGATTTAGGACAGAGCTCTATCAGGCCTTCAAAGAAGACATAATACCAATACTCTTCAAACTATTCCACAAAATTGAAACAGAAGGAACAGTACCCAATTTGTTCTATGAAGCCACAATTATTCTGATACCTAAAGCACACAAAGACTGAACAAAGAAAGAGTACTTCAGACCAATTTCCATTATGAATACCAGTGCAAAAATACTCAATAAATTTCTTGCCAAACAAATACATGTGTGCCAAGAACACATCAAAACAATTATTCACCAAGATCAATTAACCTTCATCTCAGGGAAGCAGGGATGGTTCAATATACTGAAATCCATCAATGTAATCTACCACATGACTAAATTCAAAGAAAAAAAAGACATGACCATTTCATTAGATGCTGAAAAAGCATTTGACAAAATCCAACATCCCTTCATGTGAAAAGCCTTGGAAAGATCAGAATTCAAGGCCCATACCTAAACACAGTAAAAGCAATATACAGCAAACCAGTAGCCAATATCAAGCTAAAGTCTCTTTCTTACATACTAAGTGATGAGCTTTGACACTGTTTAGAGCTGTCTGTGGGTTGTTATGTTACCATTATTTTGCCCAAGTTATGTTTTAGCTGTGAAATAACTTTTTAATAAAAATAAAACTAGATATTTGTAAATATGTATTAAATATCATCTACTTTAATATCAACTATAGATAAGCATAAATGTTGTTCAGATAAATATGGGGACAACTGGGATAAGGTGTCCAACTGTACCATTTTTCCCCTTTTTCCATTAATTGTGATTAGGAACTAATAAAAAAGAAACTGAAGGAATCAGGTGAAATAGGAACTACACTTTGTGATAACTCTACAGACTACATCATAATAAGTAAAAGAAAACTTCTTGAGTTTTTGTATATATTGGACACTAGCCCTCTATCAGATATAGGATTGTTAAAGATCTTTTCCCAATCTGTTGGTTGCCATTTTGTCCTATTGATAGTGTCTTTTGTGTTACAAAAGATTTACAAATTTATGAAGTCCTATTTTTCTTTTTTTAAATTAGATGTTTTCTTACTTATAATATCTCCTTTCCCAGGTTCCCCTCCAGAAGGAGAAGAAGAGGAAGAAGAAGAAGAA
>NW_022196912.1:3259892-3345011 GCF_008632895.1 Mastomys coucha | reverse complement strand
CCCTGTTCCCTCCCCTTCCCCCTGCTCTCCTTCCCACCCCCTCCTGCTTTCTGGCCCTGGCATTCCCCTACAAGGGGACATAAAACCTTCATAGGGCTAAGGTCCTCTCCTCCCACTGATGACCAGCTTGGCCATCCTCTGCTATACATACGCTGCTGGAGCCATGAGTCCCCCCATATGTACTCTTTGCTTGGAGTTTTAGTCCCTGGGAGCTTTGAGGGTACTAGTTAGTTCATATTGTTACTCATCCTAAGGGTCCTTTCAACTTCTTGGATCCTTTCTCTGGCTCCTTCATTGGGGACCCTGTTCTCAGTCCAATAAATGGCCCCTACTTCTGTATTCGTCAGGTACTGTCAGAGCCTCTCAAGAGACAGCTATCTCAAGCTCTTGCCATCCAGCAGTTGCTGGAATCCACAATAGTGTCAAGATTTGATGACTGAATATGGGAAGAATTTCTAGGTGGAGCAGTCTCTAAATTGTCCTTCCTCTCTCTCCCTACCTATTCAATATTGTACTTGAAGTCCTAGCCAGAGGAATTAGACAACAAAATGAGATCAAAGGGAAACAAATTGGAAAGGAAGAAGTCAAATTATCACTATATTCTGATGATATGATAGTATACATAAGTGACCCCAAAAATTCCACCAAAGATCTCCTAAACCTGATAAACAACTTCAGCAAGGTAGCTGGATATAAAATTAACTCAAGCAAATAGAGGAACTACACAAAGGATAAACTGCCTGAAATAAATTAATAATTTATTAATAAATTATTAGGAAATAAATTAGGGAAACAATACTGTTCATAGTAGTCACAAATAATATAAAATACCTTGGTGTGACTCTAACTAAGCAAGTAAAAGATCTATTTGACAAAAACTTCAAGTCTCTGAACAAGAAAATTGAAGAAGATCTCAGAAGATGGAAAGATCTCCCATGCTCATGGATTGGCAGGATTAATATAGTAAAAATGCCCATCTTGCCGAAAGCAATCTACAGGTTCAATGCATTCCCCATCAAAATTCCAACTCAATTCTTTACATACTTAAAAAGAACAATTTGCAAATTCGTTTGGAATAACAAAAAACCCAGGATAAGCAAAACTATTCTCAACAATAAAGGAACCTCTAGTGGAATTACCATCCCAGGCCTTAAGCTATACTACAAAGCAATTGTGATAAAAACTGCATGATATTGGTACAGCATCAGGCAGGTAGATAATTGGAATAGAATTGAAGACCCAGAAATGAACCCACAAACCTATGGCCACTTGATCTTTGACAAAGGAGCTAAAACCATCCAGTGGAAAAAAGACAGCATTTTCAACAAATGGTGCCCATGCATTTGGAGCATAGATATTCAGAATTGAGAGTTCATCTTGGTAGATTTTACCTTTGATGAGTATGAAGTATCCCTTCCTATCTTTTTTGAGAACTTTAGGTTGAAAGTCGATTTTTTTCAATATTAGAATAGCTACTCCAGTTTTTTTCTTGGGGTCATTTACTTGAAAAATTGCTTTCCAGCTTTTTATTCTGAGATAGTGTCTATCTTTGTCAGTGAGGTGGGTTTCCTTTATGCAGCAAAATATTGGGTCCTGTTTATATAACCAGTCTACTAGTTTATGTTTTTCTACTTGGGAATTGAGTCCATTGATATTAAGAGATATTAAGGAAAAGTAATTGTTCCTTCATGTTTTTATTTGTTTGTTTGTTTGTTTGTTCTTAGTGCTAGAATTTGATTCATGTGGCTATCTTCTTTAGTTTCATTGAAAGATTATTTTCTTGCTTTTTCTAGCGTATAGTTTCCTGCCTTGTTTTGTAGTTTTCCATTTATTATGCTTTGAAGGGATGGATTTGTGAAAAGATATTGTGTAAATTTGTTTTTGTCATGGAAACCTTGGTTTCTCCATCTATGGTAATTGAGAGTTTTGCTGGATATAGTAGCCTGGGATGGCATTTGTGTTCTCTTAGGTTCTGTATGACATCTGTCCAAGATCTTCATGCTTTCATAGTCTCTTTTGAGAAGTCTGGTGTAATTATAAGAAGTCTGCCTTTATTTGTTACTTGACCCTTTCCCTCACTGGTTTTAATATTCTTTCTTTGTTTTGTGCATTTGGTTTTTTGATTATTATGTGATTAGAAAAATTTCTTTTCTGGTCCAAACTATTTGTATTTTTGTAGGCTTCTTGTATGTTCATGAGCATCTCTTTCTTAGGTTAGAAAAGTTTTCTTCCATAATTTTATTGAAGATATTTATTGGGCCTTCAACTGGGTCTTCACCTTCTTCTATACCTATTATCCTTCAGTTTGGTCTTCTCATAGTATCCTGGATTTCCTAGATATTTTGGGTTAGGAGCTTATTGCATTTTCTTTGCTTGTTGTGTCCATGTTTTCTATTGTATATTCTGCACCTGAGATTCTCTCTTCTATATCTTGTAGTCTGTTGGCTCTTGACTTCTTTCCTAGGTTTTCATCTCCAGAGTTGTCCCCCTTCATGATTTCTTTATTGTTTCTACTTCCATTTTGAGATCCTCAATGGTTTTGTTCAATTCCTTCACCTGTTTCCTTATGTTTTCCTATAATTCTTTAAGGGGCTTTTGTGTTTTCTCTTTATATGTGTTCTCCTGTATTTCTTTAAGGGAATTATTTATGCTCTTTTTAAATTCCTCTATCAACATCATGAAATATGATTTTAAATCTACATATTGCTTTTCTGTTGTGTTGGGGTATCCAGGACTTGCTATGGTGGGAGTACTGGGTTCTGATGATGCCAAATAGTCTTGGTTTCTGTTGGTAAGATTCTTGCATTTGCCTTTTACCATCTGGTAATCTCTGGTGTTAGATATTCTTTCGGTCTCTGGCTGGAGCTTGTTCCTCCTGTGGATCTGCAAGCCTGTGTCAGTACTCCTGGGAGATCAGCTATCTCCTGGCAAGATATGTACACAGAGAGCTGCAGAACAACCCTACCTCCTAAGTACAGATGGAGGCAAAATGGACCCTGTGCCAGCTATTCTGCTGCTTCTGCAACCTGTGCTCTCCTGGCTGGTTCTGCCTTAGTCACCAAAGAGAAAAAGGCAATCTTACCTGAGTCTAAGTGTCAGAGCACTCCAGCTCTCAACCCCACTTATTATAGGGTAATTTGATTCTCTAGAGTCTAACTTCTTGAATTCTTTGTATATATTTGATATTAGACCTCTATCGGATGTAGGACTGGTAAAGGTCTATTGTCAATCTGTTGGTTGCTGTTTTGTCTTTTTGACAAATATGGAGACAAAGTGTGGATCAAAGACTGAAGGAAATGCAATTCAAAGACTACCCCACCTGGGGTTCCATTCCATATACAGTCACCAAATCCTGACACTATTGTGGGTGAAAAGAAATGCATGCTGACAAGAGCCTGAGGGAATTAATGTCTGCCAGAGCCTGACAAATACATAGGTGAATGCTTGCAGCTAGCCATTGGACTGAGTACGGGGTCTCCAATGGGTTCCCCAATGGAGGAGTTAGAGAAAGGACTGAAGATGCTGAAGAGGTTTGCAACCCCATAGGAAGAACAGTAAAATCAACCAACCAGAAGCTCCCAGAGCTCCTAGGGACTAAACTACCAAACAAGGAGTACACATTGAGGAACCCATGATTCCAACTGCATATATAGCAGAGGATAGACTTGTCAGGCATCAATGGGAAGAGAGGGCCTTGGTCCTGTGAAGGCTTGATGCCCTGTCTTGGGGAATTTTAGGGCTGGGAGAAAGGAGTGGGTGGGTGAGTTTGGGAATACCCTCATAGAAGCAGGGGAGGAGAGATGGGTTAGGGGATTTCAGGGGGGGAAACCAGGAAAGGTGATAACATTTAAAATGTAAATAAATAAAATATTCAATAAAAAATAAATGACAGAAAAAATTATAAAGCCTGATGTTATTTCTCTTTTAGTTTCATTGGTTTAACCAAAAATATTTTTCTTCAATTTGTATTATTTTTTTTTAATTATTTTAATTTTTATCTATATCTAATGTGTTCCTTGACAGTTTCATACACATAACTGATGTGTACATTTTTGAAAACCAAGTGAAAGCAAAATCAACTATACCTCCTCTCTCTGAAAGTTTCACAGGATATTCAGGTGGCACATCTAGAAAGGTTCTAAATTCTAAGCATGTATGTGGATATTCCATAGAACACTGGAATTACATAGAATTATACTTAAGGAATTAATGTTTTATATTATAGTTAATAGTTTGTTTTGTATAGATTTAACTAAGGGATTTCACTTTCCAGTTTGTGGCCAGAGACATCTTTTATCTTTTATCTTTTGTAAGACATTCACAAATAAAAACACACAGATAACTTCAGAGGAACAAACATGAGAAGATGGGCAGTTATATAGAAAAACAAGATTAGTGGATTAAGCACAGTGGTAGACTATAAATTTTGTGTGCACGTTGTGCTGGGCTTTATATCACTACAAAGAGAAAATAAATGTTTAGAGAAAATAGTCTGGTACCAGATTATAAAAAAGGAGTAAGTGTCCAGAACAGGTGAATGTCCCTATAAGGAATAATTCTAGCATAGCCTTAGGTTTAGAGTACAGGCTTACCATTGATAGTGGACAAGGAAAGAGAGTGAGAGTATTCAGTTGGTATGTATTTGTCTTCAGGAGAGCTGTACTTGCTGCCTCCATTACTTGCTGTTTTTCCTCTACCCACAGTATCTTTGCCAATAGAAAATAGGCAGCCACCATTTATATTGGTAAAGAGTTTATAATCATCTATAAGTGTTTGTTGGGACATCTGAAGCCTTTAGCTGAGGCAACCATGAAGAAATCACAAGGCAAAGGGCCCAGAAAAACACCACACTATGGAGCAAGGGTAGAAATACCTCAGCTGTTTCAGTCCCTGCAGAGGGGTGGAGGTTTCCAGTACTTTCCTTTGTCTCTTATTTTTTTTCTCACAATAACCTTAATTTGGAGAGGAAAAAGGTCAAAGTAGGCAACAAAGAGTATACAGGGTTAGAATCCATGCTTTACACATCTTCAGTCCTATAAATCTTTCTGTGCACTTGAACAATGTGCTTTCCTCTCAGCTTCATATCTTAGTAGTAAATGAGGATAGTTATGTCACATCATTTGTGGTGTTGGAAGGGTTAAATAAAGTAATGTGCTTCAAATATTTAGTGCAAATGCTGAGACTCAATTCTCACACATAATGATATATATAATGTCATTTATATTTTTACTATGAAGCTAGATAGATAATATAAACAAAGATATTTTTAGGGGGGACACTCTACTTGGACAATGAATGGATAGTTATTGAAGATATTTTTAATATCTCATCTCCTTTATGGAAGCTATTGAGTAAATTTTATAGGAAAGCTTATAAAGAGGCAACACAGTTTTATTAATGGGCCAATGAAGTAATTTGGAGTAATATTTCTCAAATACCATATATTTCTCCAATACATTTTTGCCCTGTTCTTATAAACACTGTAAGAATTTTAAAAATAACAAAGGAAATTACATTTCAGTCATAATGTCAGAGATGAACACTCCATTAAACTGGGGCTATTTCTTTTGGCAGTTTATGTAATTACCAATTCTCACAAGCAAGATGGCATCTTTTTCCCTCTGGGAATGGTTCTATGGAATAGCAGATGACAACAGTTACTACCATCAATGTGGGAAAACTACAGAGTTTCACTGAATCTCTGCTGGGTAGAGACAACCCCTGAGCCAGAACTCAAATCTCAATGTTTAGATGTTGTACCCTCTAAATATTCTGAATACTTAAAGCAGGAATTCTCAACCTGTAGGTCATGATCCCTTTGTCAAAAAATTTACATTAAATTTCATCACAGTAGCAAAATTACAGTTTTACAGTAGCAACAAAAATCAATTTAGGTTTGGGGGTTACCACAACTTGCGGAACGATACTACAGGGTCTCAGCATTAGAAACATTTGAGAGTCTATAAGGCAATCCAAGAACTCAGAGCAAAGCTATGGTCCTCCCCTTGTTCTCTGTCATACCTTACTTTTAAATCTGTATGTTTTCTGGGATTGAAACATCAGGACCTATTCCATACCAGAGAAACAAGTGTGGAAAACAAAAATCAAACAAACAAAAAACATGTGAAGGAGATAAATTTGGTTCATCTAAGCCATAAAATTGTAGATTTTAGTAGTTACCTTATTGAACCCTTTCCTTCTTATTTCTGCTACCTTGGGTAAAGAATAAATTATCTGGACAGATAAGTCCAGTGCTTATGATGATTGATCTAGCAAATATCTTTGGGTTGGGCCTTCTCTATCCTAAATCATCAAACCTTTACTTTCCCAGATGGAGGTAAGAGAGTAAGACGCACAGATCACCTTGAGTACCAAAAGGGGCTCTGAGACACACAAAGTAACTAGATAAGACAAAATTAGTGGTAGCAAACAAGCCCGGGTGTATTGGTGCAGCTCTCTGACAAGTTCATAGGTCACAGAGCATGTGGCCAGAGAAGACACATGAGGGACCCAAGATAGATTGTTCTTACAGTACCAGGCAAGAAGAAAGTATGTCAGACAAGAGCTGTCTTTGTTTCCATGTTAGACGGTAGTTCAAGTGCATGGTATGGTGATCATTCAGCAATGGGGCAGTGAGAGATGGGGAAGGAGGTACCCAAAGCTTGGGTTTGACACCATCCAGGAAAGGAGAGCTTTACAATGCAGACAGGGCTAGAGCTAGTGGGGAAAAATGGGTCCCAACCTAAGAAGTAAGCATATCTATGATCCAGGAGATGTCTCCTTTTGCATTTCTTTTTTTGTGTGTTTTTTAGATGGCTCCTGGAGTCTTGTTTACCAGCCCAGTACTGGAGTTTAGGTGCGTAAGCATCATAGTCCACTTGTACTTTTACAGCAGGCATTTGTGGACCAAAGAGAAGTCCAATCTTGGGTTTCAGCACCCTCGGTTGCTGAGATCTTGCTTTCTGGTGTGGAGAATTAAGTCCCACTGTTAATGCAAGACCAATGCATGCACAACTTCCTATAGTCTCCTTAATAA
Source organism: Mastomys coucha (assembly GCF_008632895.1). Lineage (NCBI taxonomy): Eukaryota > Metazoa > Chordata > Mammalia > Rodentia > Muridae > Mastomys > Mastomys coucha. The sequence continues at coordinate 3,337,975 of NW_022196912.1, read as the reverse complement.
AAACACTACTTTCATTTATGTCTCTCACAACCAAATACCCATATGAAGAATTCATCTCTATTACCACCACATTAAATTTAAGATTTGACTTAAAGCTGCATGGGGGAAGATTTTCACCCTACAACAGTGACATTTTAGATAGATATATACAGATTTTTACTTAAATTGTCCTTTTGCTCAATGCTTTTTCTCACAAAACTTTTACAAGTACATTGCAATACCATCAGAAGCTAATTCCCACTAATCAAATTCCTATTAAGTAAAAAGAAATCATAAACCACATTTGAGGTTAGCTAATATAATAATAATAAAATAAAAATTATTCAGCAAAAACATACATGCACTTTTCATTAATAAACATTTGAAGTAGAAATTATTTCTGGTGCTTTTTATTTTATTCCTTAAGAAATCGGGAGGTTTCTGCTTTTATCCTTAAGAGCAGATTTTCTCGGAATACTTTTCAGTATTGTCTAGTCTTAATCCAGAACTGTAATCTCCCCCAGCCACAAGCTGGCTGAACCAGACTTTGTTCTTGCCACAAAGCAGCTAGCCCACCTAGGGTGAGGTTTCCTGAGATAAACAAAGCCCTTTAGTTCTGCCACTTCTCTGCCTCTCTCGAAGTTCCTGCTAGGACCTAAGTCCTGCTGAGTTGCTTCACCTGACTCTGGACAAGATGCTAATTTTGCCACAAGATCCTGGCTTACTGGGGAATGGGTTTTTCCCTGCCTATTTAATTCTCAGATTCTTAATACACATTGGACCTTGATCAGAACTTTGACTTGGTCTTGTTATTTCTTTCGCCGTCTGATTCCCCTATTTTCCCAGGCCCCTGCCTCTCTTCCAGAGACCCAGTTTGTGTTGCTGCTGGCAGCTACCACAGCTGGTGCCCCAAGAATGTGGAACCTGGACATGAGGGAATGAACAGAGGACAGCACTGTCTTCAGCGGAGCTCTGCAGAAAACAGAAGAAAATGGTATACCATCCTGCACAGTAGGCAACTTATACTAGCACTAGACTTAATTTCATCTTTTGTAAATGTTGCAGTGTGTGTAGGAGGATACTGGCTAGGTTGGGACTGGCACTGACCCGGTGGTGACTGCCAGTGACCTGGTGTTGATCCCACTTAGGTGTTGACAGTGACAATGGGATCAGAAACCTCCAAACAGGCAATTGTCTGCAGCCTTGAAGAGCTGCTTCAGTAAAGAGGGAAGAGAGGAACAATTATTAGAAGATCTTTCAGATCAGATAGATTCTTGGTGCCCATGGTTTCAAGAAGTAAGAACATTAAATAAGAGAACCTGGTAGAAAATTGGAGAAGCTTTAAGAAACACCTAGGCAGATAAATTCACCCTCTGCCTCTGGGCACTCATAAAAGATATCTTTGATAAAGAAAGCTCGCAGGCCCAGGAAGAGCTTGTGAATTTCAGGAAGAATGCCTGCCAGAAAGGGCTCCCACAGAAAGAGACCTTTTAACCCTAGATTAAGAAGATATAAGGATTCTAATTATGAGCTAACTTTAGACAAGGAAGCTCATTCAGAAATAGGACTGGCTAGATATCATGATGAGGAGTGGCCTCCTTGCCTACTTTCTGCCCTGCCTATGGCTTCTACTGCAGGAGATGCTGCTCAGATGGACATGGAACTAAGCAAATTAGAATTTGAAATTAAGTTACAGAAATTAACTAATGAGCTACGAGAACTAAAAACAGTGTCAAGTACGGAAAACAAAAGCTACTCTGAGGCATATCAATCGCCCCTAGAAAGAACCATAAGTCAGGATAGCAGGAAAGGGCAGGATACATTTGAGAGGCTAGCTTTCCCTGTTGTTGAGGTAGTTGATCAGCAAAATAATAGAGTCAGACAATATCAGACTTTAGAGTTCAAGGTGATAAAAGAGTTGAAAGCAGCTGTGGCACAGTATGGCCCTACAGCTCCATTTACACAAGCTTTATTGGATACTGTAATTGAGTCAAATTTAACCCCCCACCCCCAAGATTAGAAGACTCTATGTAAGGCTACTTTGTCAGGAGGAGATTTCTTACTTTGGAGTTCTGAATGGTGTGAAACCAGTAAGAAAAATGCCACATGGAATGCTCAGTCAGGGAACCCAAAATGGAATATTGATATGCTTTTGGGAGAAGGTCAATATGAAGGCAATGTTAATCAGATTGGGTTTCCTGCTTGAGTGTATGCTCAGGTAGCAATGGTGGCCTGCTATGCTTGGAATCAGTTACCAAAGAAAGGCAATCTCAGTGGAAGTTTAGCCAGCATCAGACAATCCCCAGATGAACTTTTCCAGGACTTTGTGGATAGGCTACGGAAACTCTCCCGCAGTTTCATGAACTGGGTTTTGCCTCGAAGGGAGGAGAAGACCTAAAACACAGAGTTGGAGAACAAAAGGACACAAAGCCAAGTTGAGGGGTTTCCAATCAAGGCTCACCTTTACTTTTGAGGTTCAGCATTTATATACATGAAAGCAAAACTGAATCTCTAGGTTACAATGAAATTTGCATAACATAAGCAATGCGGGAGGAGTCAGGAAGAGTCCAAACAGAGTCAAAGGGGAAGTCAAAGGGAAGCTGGGCTGCTGGGCATGCCCACTCCCAAGGGTGGCAGCTCAGGGTGTCCCGCAGGTCTTGACTCCAGGGAGTGGCCGGAGGCATGGCCCATGGTGGGGGAGGACGTCAGCAGCAGATGTCCTCATGCGGTCAGTTTATTTACATTCGACAATGTCCTCAGCCTGCAGACATGCCAGTCAGCAGGCATACTTTCCTCTGAAATCCTCGAAGGCAGAACTCAGAGTAGTGGGCCTTTGTTTTAGGCACAGCAGGCATAAGTTGAGTCTCCAGTTGCATGTTTCAGAGCCAAGGCAGAAGGGAGGGACCCAACATCTCGCCCTTATTTATTATGTAAAAGCAGGGTTAAGGCTATATTAATTGGCACAGTTTTGTATGGGGATTTTTATGGTGCTTGGTCAGAAAATAACCTGTGTATTTAAATATTTCTGGCAGATATCGTTACCCATCCTTAAGGTCACGTGCAACTAGTTTGATTCTACAAACCGCGTTCTTTTTGTATTTTTTCAAAATCACAACCACTTGGTGCATGCCTCTGTCTTAGGTGGATATCTGCCATAGCCCTAACTCGTGGACCACAGGTTTTTAAAATGTACCATTTACTCATGAAGCTAGCGCCAAGATATGCCTTAAATGTTTCTAATGTCTGGGAGCTGACACAGTCTCTCTGGAGTCCACTCTTTTGGAAGTCCACTTGAAGTAGCGCCCACCGCCATTGTGCTGGGGATGGGTGTAGCCTCCTGACTCAGTTGTAAATTACCAGTTCTGACTCAGGGAACCTAGAGATCAGGGCTCAATTCAAATGTAAATTAGTAGGGTTTGGCTAGTAATCTACTAGCCTTTGAAATGTAAATATTGTAGAAGTATTGAGGCTTTAGCTCTGGACATGAGCTTGATTGAGGTAAAAATTTAAAAGTTTAAAAATAACATTGACTTGAAGATGTCTCAGGCAATTTAGCCACAAATTAGCAATGCCTAGGCCCAAGGCTTGGCCTCTAGAGGTAGAGGGAAACCGCTGTCAACTCCCAGAAAAACACGAAAGCCGTTTTAGCGAAGCAAGATTTGCTGGCCAGTAAAAATGTACAAACAGTATTCTTGGCAATAAAAACATGTTTATAAAAAGATTGTGTGCCTGTATCCACTTGACAAATTAATGTATTAGGCAGCCATTGTGTTCCAACACAAACAGAGCCTCTTTTCCAGAATAAAGTGGGGTTAAGATAATATGTGTTAGTAAGTGGAGTGACACGCCATTTTATTATGGTATAAAAATTGAAAATGTGTGGATGTCAGTGGCGATCCATAGCAGACTGACATTTAGCATCACACTGCAAAAAATTATATATATTTTAAAAAAGGCAAAAGTGAGGTATGCCTTAAAAACAGGCAAAAAATGAAATATGTTTTTCAAAACAAGCAAAAAACAAAAATGCTTTTGGAGTGGGGTGCATATTCCCCCTCCTTTTAATATTAAAAATTGAGATTTTTAAAGTGCAAAATGCACATTGAGTAAATATTGTCTTTGAGAATTATAACTTATTTTAGTAATATTGGTAACATTAGATTAATTAGGATAATAAAATATTTTAAATGTCTGACTGTAATAGACAGTTCTATAATATGTTTTAATCTATTTAGGAACACCAAATATAGAAAATTAATGTAGGTAATGAATACATTTATTGTTGCTTTTTTGTTAAGACAATTTTAACTAGAAAACTTGAAAAGGTATCTATAGTTATATGTGAGTATTTTACTTTTAATTTTTAAAATCAGAAATATTTTTTAAAAATACTAAATTATTATAAGCCATTATTATTTTGATGATATAAAGAATTATATTATATGACCAATCGTTTTTGTGTAGTCTGTAATTTGTCTGGGATATAAATTTGTTGTATCATTGTCTTAAGGGCCTTGTCTAGGCAGTTTAAGATATCTTAAGACAGTTTTAGAAATTAAATTTTTAAAATTATTAGGATGTGGATGGAAAAACAACCTCTTAGAACACATAATAACTTTATTTTATGACCTCATTGACTCTATAAGTCTGAAGTTTAAAATTATTTTGAACCACACCTCAAATGTGGTTCAAATTTTAATGAGCATACTACGTGAGTTACACTCAAATTCTAATGGCAATTTTGTTGGTAGAAAGTAAAACACAATTTTAAAAAATTTATATTCTTTCAAATTAATACCAAAAACACCACATTTATGCCACAAAGTCCTTTAAGTGTCTCTCTGCCTCCGAATTGTAGTTAGGAAGCCTGGGTCATTCTGAGATAGCTTTTCAGAGCATGTCAGGTCTCTGGAAAGTAACATCATGGTGTTAACCAATAAGCTATGTGGCACAGTGTCTTTATCATTTTCTTTTTAAAGTACTAGGTGATACTATTTTTTGGTGGGTTATTTAATGATTTATTAAATGATTTATCAGCTCCTCTTTCTAGTCTTTTTGTCAGCCACTACCTCATTAGACATGGAGACCTCTACCTTTACCCTCTGCTCTTCGGGCTTGTTGGGTGTAAGTTTTGGCCTCTTTGGCTCCTTTGCTGTGCATCTGCCCATTTTTTTTATTTTCAAATTGGGTCAGAGTTGACTTTGAGATGTCCCAAGGAAAACCAATGTCTTTTGAGTAAGTTTAGGGCTTCTCCTCTCGACCTTTTAGTGTACTCTGTGCTTTTACCCATTCTTACTCATTTCCTTTTGGATGAGAGGTGACTTCGAGGTGTTAATTTTGACTTTAAGGCCAGAGGTTCTCAGACTAGGAGCATATAAAAATTTGTATTGCTTGGTGCAAAGCCCATAATTTAAAGTATGGCTATTATATGATATTAAGCAGTTACTAAACTAAACAGCTATTCTGAATTCTACCACCTGGTGTATGGCCTGCAACTTAAGTCTCAGCCTTTAGACTGTGCTAAGTGGCAGTAAAATTCTAGCTGTTGAGATTTTGACCATTTTGGCTGATTTATGCCACGTGTTATCTTAGTTACCAGCTTTAAACTAGCTTTTAGTAACTGATGTTACAAATTTTTATCATACCTAATAACTTATAAGTCAATAATCATACAGAACATATTTATACCTTTAAGAGCAGTTAGAAGTATTGTTGCTTTTCGAACTATTCGAACTCATTCTTACCGTTAAATTCCTAGGTGAAATTAACGCTGGGTCTGTGCCAATTTAGCCTAGAACTGTACACTTCTTGCATGCACAACCATAATTTTACAATATTAAAATAAGGCTAGCTAGCATTGAAAATATACCGTGCAGAGTGGTGTACGACCTTTTACCTTTATCTTCTGAATTCTTTTAGGCAGGATCCTGCTTTTTAACAGTGTCTCCTTTATCTATCTTCTGTATTTGAGCCCCATGTTGGGCGCCATTATGAAACTGTCCTGCAGTTTCATGAACTGGGTTCTGCCTCAAAGGGAGAAGACCTAAAACACAGAGTTCGAGAACAAAAGGACATGAAGCCAAGTTGAGGGGTTTCCAATCAAGGCTCGCCTTTACTTTTGGGGTTCAACATTTATATACAGAAAGCAAAACTGGATCTCTAGGTTACAATGACATTTAAATAACATAAGCAATCCGGGAGGAGTCAAGAAGAGTCCAAATAGACTCAAAGGAGAAGTCAAAGGGAAGTCAGGCTGCTGCTTGTGCCTGCTCCCAAGGGTGGTAGCTCAGGGTGTCCCGCAGGTCTCGACTCTGGGTAGTGGCTGGAGGCGCAGCCTACAGTAGGAGAGGAGGTCAACAGCAAATGTCCTCATGCGGTCAGTTTATTTACACATGACAATGTCCTCAGCCTGCAGACATGCCAGCCAGCAGGCGTACTTTCCTCTGGAATTCCCAAAGGTGAAACTCAGAGTAGTGGGCCTTTGTTTTAGACACAGCAGGCATGAGTTGAGTCTCTGGTTGCATGTTTCAGAGCCGAGACAAAAGTGAGGGACCCAACAGGCTACTAAAAGCAGCTAATAGTATTCTTAGAGATTGAGATTCTTAAGCAGGGAGTCATTTTATTACACAGATAGTGTATGAGAACACTAATACAGGGTGTCAAGCTGCTATTCGGCCACACAAAGGACAGATAAATTTATCCATATATATTTGTCTTTGAGCAGAGATCGGGCCTTCTTATAATCAGGGTTGGCTATAGCTGCTGCTTTACAAGGAACCAATGTGCAAACAATACTTACACAGAAGAGAGAATAAAATTTGTTTTAAATGTGGAAGTTTGGGTCATTTCAAGAATGATTGTCCTAGGAAAACAGTTGCTGCAAGCAGGAATTTGTCCTCAATGCAGGAGGGGAAACACTGGGCTAAAGAATGTAAACCTAAGGAAGATATTCAAGGCTGTCACTTGTTGGGAAATGAGTTGAGCTGCCAGCCTCAGGCCCTGATACACCAGCAGCAAGCAATTTATGGGGCCATGAAGCTGCTGCCCAGACAAGGAAATCCATCTTTGAACTTATCAGGGCAACCCCAAGAAGTGTAGGTTTGGACATCTGTTCCACCACCCATGCTGTATTAACCCAAGAAATGAGAGTTCAAACTCTGCCTACAGGAGTCTTTGAACCATTACCCACAGAAACTTGGGGATTTCTTATAGGAAGAAGCAGTTTGAATGAAAAGGGACTGCAGATTTATCCAGGTGTTATAGATAATGACTATCAGGGAGAAATTAAGATCATGGTGCTTCCCCTCATGGTATTATAGCTGTATCAGCTAATTAAAGAATTGCTCAAGTTATTTTAGTTCCTTTGTACCCAATACCTTCCAGATTTGTTAAAAATGAGAGAGGACAGAGTGGTTTTGGTTCCTCTGATGTGTACTGTGTTCAATCTAATACTAGAAAGAGACCTAACCTTAAAATATTAATTGAAGGAAAAAGTTTTGAAGGATTAATAGATACTGGAGCTGATGTAACAATTTTAGAGGACAAGATTGACCTTCAACTTGGCCTTTGTCTGCTACACTTACTCACCTCCAAGAGATTGGTTATGCCAATAACCCAAAGCTCTAAACTTTTAACCTGGAGAGATGAGGAGGGCAATTCAGGACAAAATAAGCCTTATGTTATGTCAAATTTGCCTATTACCCATTGAGGAAGAAATCTCTTGTCACAGATGGGTCTTATACTGTGTAGTCCTAGTGAAGCAGTGAATAAGCAGATGCTAGGACAAGGAATTTTGTCTGGTAAGGGACTTGGAAAGGAAGAACAAGGCATTAAGACATTTGAGACCCTAAGCCTGACTCTAACACTAGAGGCTCAGGGTATTTTCCATAATGGCCACTATCTTGCCTGTATCCCATGCTGAAAAAATTCATTGGGTTAATAATATTCCAGTGTCGGTTGATCAGTGGTCCTTATCTAACGAAAAGGTAGAAGGCACTTCTTTGCTAGTGCAGGAACAATTAGAGGCAGGGCATCTAAGAGAATCTCAGTTTCCTTGGAACACTCCAATATTTGTTATCGAGAAAAAAATCTGGGGAATAGAGGTTGTTACAAGATCTAAGAAAGGTTAATGAAACTATGGTACCTATGGGAGCTTTACAACCTGGACTTCCATCTCCAGTAGCTATTCCTAAAGGATATTATAAAATAGTGGTAGATTTGAAAGATTGTTTCTTTACTAGTCCTTTGCACCCTGAGTATTGTGAGAGAATTGCTTTCAGTGTTCCTTCTATTAATTTTAAGGAACCTATGAAAAGGTATCAATGGACAGTTCTTCCTCAAGGTATGGCTAACAATTCTACTTTATGTCAAAAGTATGTGACATAAGCCATTGAACCTGTGAGACAGCAATGGCCAATGATATATATTGCCCACTACATAGATGACATCTTATTAGCAGGAAAAAATCCTCAGGATTTTCTTTTATGCTATAGAGATTTACAACATGCCTTAGCTGATAAAGGACTGCAAATAGTTACAGAAAAGGTACAAACTCAGGATACTTATAATTATTTGGGCTTTAGACTTACAGATCAAGCCGTTTTTCCCCAGAAGATAGTTATTCATAGGAACAGTATAAAAAATTTAAATGATTTCCAAAAATTCTTAGTTGATATCAATTGACTTTACTCCTATTTAAAGCTTACTACAGAATTGAAACCTTTATTTGATATTCTTAAAGGGAGTACTGATCCTACTTCCCCTAGATCTTTAACTCCAGAAGGATTGCTGGCCTTACAGCAAGTATAAAGAGCTATTGAAAAACAATTTGTTACTTATATAGATTAGTCTTTAACCTTACATTTGTTGATTTTTAACACAACTCATGCTCCTACAGCATTGTTGTGGCAAAGAGCTCCCCTTATGTGGATATACATTCCAGGATATCTCCTAAACATAGTATCCTACCCTATTCTGAGGCAGTGGCCCAAATGATGGTGCTTGGAAGGAAGCAGGCACTGACTTATTTTGGCAAGGAGCCGGACATCATTATTCAGCTTTTTACTGTAGATCAAGATGCATGGCTGAAAAAGCATAGTACAGAGTGGTTGCTTGCTCAAATAGGATTTGAAGGAACTATAGATAATCATTATCTTCAAGATAAGTTGATAAAAATTTTAAATGTACATAAGGTAATATTTCCTAACATGACATCTTTACAGCCTTTGTGTAATGCTCTTTTGATTTTTAATGATGACTCCTCTAAAGGACAAGCTGGGTATCTTATGAATAATCAACAGATAGTCATAGAGACTCCTGGCCTCTCAGCTCAGTTAGCAGAACTTACTGAGGTATTAAAGGTTTTTCAGACTGCTAATGACACTTTTAATCTTTTTGCTGATAGTTTATATATGACCCAGTATGATCCTTTCTTAGAAACATATGGTACATTTAATTTTAGTACAATTGCAATTGCAAAAGGTCATTCTTGCTCAAAAAAATCCATTTTATATCTGTCATATATGAGTTCCTTCTGCTATTCCTGGACCTTTAGCTGCAGGCAGTAATTTCATTGACAGGTCTCTAATAGGAGAAGACTTAGTTTCAGATTCTGTTGCATTGGCTCGACATGATCATGACAAATTTCATCTATCTAACCATACCTTAAGACTCTGACATAAGATCACCAAGGAGCAGGCAAGAATGATTGTAAAACAATGCCCTAATTTCTTCACATTATCTCCAGTTCCACATTTAGGGGTCAATCCATGAGGCCTTATGCCTAATCATATTTGGCAAATGGATATAAATCATTATACCAAATTTGGAAAGCTTAAACATATACATGTTTGTACTGACACTTGTATGGGATTCCTTATTGCTTCACTACATACAGGAGAAACCTCTAGAAATGCAATTGACCATTGTTTACAAGCCTTTAATGCTATGGGATTACCTAAAGTCATTTATATAGATAATGGACCAGCCTATACTGGCAAACACTTTATATCAGTTTTTAAAGAATTTGGTATTGAAGAGGACCCAGCTATACCATTACAGGGAATATGCCCAGAAGATGCTTCAACATGTAATAAGGACCCATGCTCCACTATGTTCATAGCAGCCATATTTATAATAGCTAGAAACTGGAAACAACACAGATGTCACTCAACAGAGGAATGGATACAGAAAATGTGGTACATCTACACAATGGAGTACTACTCAGCTATTAAAAACAATGAGGTTATGAAATTCTTGGGGAAATAGATGGACCTGGAGAATATCATCCTGAGTGAGGTATCCCAATCACAAAAGAGCACATATGGTATGCATTCTCTGATAAGTGGATATTAGCCCAGAAGATCGGGTTACACAAAGTACAAACCACAAACCACAAGAAACTCAAGAAGAAGGAAGTCCAAAGTGAGGATACTTTGTTCCTTCTTAAAAGGGGGAACAAAATACCCATGGAAGGAGTTGTAGAGGCTAACTATGGAACACAGACTAAAGGAAGGACAATTCAGAGACTGCTCCACCTGGGAATCTTCCCATATTCAGTCATCAAATCTAGACATTATTGTGGATGCCAGCAAGTGCTGGATGACAGGAGCCTAATATAGCAGTCTCCTGAGTCTACATCATCTCTAAATGAACACAGGCCTGGAAATCCTCTACTGTATGTGTGTTGGGGGCCTCATATCAAGCAGGTGTATCCTGCCTGTTTGGTGGTCTAGTATTTGAGATATCTCGGGGCTCCAGGTAAATCGAGACTGCTGGTCCTCCTAAAGGCTTGCCCTCTTCCTCAGCTTTTTTTCCCTAATTCAACCACAGGGGTCAGCAGCTTCTGTCCATTGGTTGGGTACAAATATCTGCATCTGATTCTTTCAGCTGCTTTTTGGGTCTTCTGGAGTATAGATATGCTGGGTCCCTTTTTGTAAGTGCTCCATACCCTCAATAATAGTCTCAGGCCTTGGGACCTCCCCTTGACCTGGATCCTACTTTCGACCTGTTACTGGAACTTCTTTTCTTCAGATTCCTCTCCATTTCCATCCCTGCAGTTCTTTCAGACAGAAACAATTATGGGTCAGAGTTTTGACCACAGGATGTCAACCCCCTCTCTCACTGGGTGACTTATCTTTTCTTCTGGAGGTGGTCTTTATAAAAATCCCTCTTTCTACTCTCAGGAATTTTATCTAAGGTCCCTCCCTTTGTGTCCTGAGAGTATCTTGCCTCCCAAGTCTCTGGTGCATTGCAGAGGGTCCTCCAACATCATATCTCTGAGGTTGCCTTTTTCATTCTTTCTGCTCATCCTCAGGGCTTCAGTCCTTCCTTTTCCTTCACCCAATAGCAGATCAGGTTCCCCTCTACTCCCTATTCCCATCCACTTTCCTTCCCAGATTTCTCCTTCCATCCTCACTTGTGATTGCTTTCTTCTCTTTCCCAAGTGGGACTGAGGGCCCCATCCTCACTTGGGCCTTCAGCTTGTTGACCTTTTTGAGTTCTATGGACTGTATCATGGGTATTCTGCATTTTTTTAGATTTTTGGCTAATATCCACTTATTAGTAAGTACATACCACTCATGTTATTTTGGATCTGAGTTACCTCACTCAGAATGATATTTTCTAGATCCATCCATTTGCCTGCAAAACTCAGGATGTCTTCTTATTTAATAGCTGGGTAGTATTATATTGTGTAAATAAGCCACATTTTCTGTATCCATTCTTCTGTCTTGGGACATCTGGGTTGTTTCCAACTTTTGGCTATCACAAAAAAAGGCCTCTCTAAATATAGTGGAACACATGCCCTGCTTGCCACCCCACCCTCTCCTCTTTTCTGGCCCTGGCATTTCCCTACACTAGGGCATAGAACCTTCACAGGTCCAAGGGCTTTTCCTCCCATTGATGACCGACTTGGCCATCCTCTACTACACATATGCAGGAGACAGCTGTATCAGGCTGGACTGTCCTTCCTTCAGTCTCTGCCCCATAGTTAGCCTCTACAACTCCTTCCATGGGTATTTTATTCCCCTTTTCAAGAAGGAATGAAGTGTCCACATTTTGGTCTTCCTTCTTCTTAAGTTTCTTGTGGTTTGTGAATTGTACTTCATGTATTCTGATCTTCTGGGCTAATATCCACTTATCAGAGAGTGCATATCATGTGTGTTCTTTTGTGATTGGGTTACCTCACTCAGGATGATATTCTCCAGATCCATCCATTTCCCTAAGAATTTCATAAATTCGTTGTTTTTAATAGCTGAGCAGTACTCCATTGTGTAGCTGTACCACAATTTCTGTATCCATTCCTCTATTGAGGGTCATCTGGGTTGTTTCCAGTTTCTGGCTATTATAAATAAAGCTGCTATGAACATGGTGGAGCGTATATCTTTATTACATGTTGGAGTATCTTCTGAGTATATGCCCAGGAGTGGTTTATGTTTTTTTATAGGTGAGTTGAGTCCACTAATATTGAGAGATATTAAAGAGTGATGACTGTTGTTTCTTGATATGATTGTTTTTGTAGGTAGCTTTATGTGTTTGTGGTTTTGACTTTGTTGTGAGATGCTTAATATTGTGTTCTTTTTTTGGTGCAGGTACCTTCCTTGTGTTGGAGTTTTCCTTCTAGGATCCTCTGTAAGGCTGGATTGGTAGATAGATACTGTTTGAATTTGGTTTTGTCCTAGAATATTTTGGTTTCTCCATCTATGTCAATTGAGAGTTTTGCTGGGTATAGTAGCCTGGGCTGACATTCCTGTTCTCTTAGAGTCTACATGACCTCTGACCAGACTCTTCTGGCTTTCATAGTCTCTGTTGAGACGTCTTGTATAATTTTGATAGGTCTACCTTTATATGTTACTTGGCCCTTTTCCTTCGTAACTTTTAATATTCTTGCTTTCCTTTTTTTCTTTTTGAAATTTGTATTAGATACTTTCATTATTTCCATTTCAAATGTTATCCTCTTTCCCAGTTTCCCCCCTCCAGGAAACCTCCTATCCTATCCTTCTCCCCCTGCTTCTCTGAGGGAGTTCCTCCACCCACATATCCACTCCCATCTCCTTGTCCTTGCTTCCCCTACAGCAGAGCATTTATTGAACCATCATAGGACCAAGAACCTCTCCTCCCATTGATCATCCCCTGCCTGCAAAGTATGCAGCTGGAGCCATGTGTACTCCTTTTTTTGATGGATTAATCCCTGGGAGCTCTGGGGTTCTGGTTGATTGATATTGTTGCTCTTTCTGTGGGGTTGCAAACCCCTTTCAGCTCCTTAAATCCTTTCTCTAACTCCTCTATTGGGGACTCTGGGCTCAGTGCAATGGTTGGCTGTGGGCATCCTCCTTTGTATTTGTAAGGCTATGGCAGGGCCTCTCAGGAGACTGCCATAACAGGCTCCTTTCAGCATGTACTTCTTGGCATCCACAACAGTGTTTGAGTTTGCTAATTGTGTATGGGATAAATCCCCAGGTGGCATAGTCTCTGGATGGCCTTTCCTTCCATCTCTACTCTACACTCTATCTCCATATTTGATCCTGTGAGTATTTTGTTCCTCTTCTGAGAAGGATGGAACCTTTGTTCTGCTCATTTAATCTTTTGATTATTATGTGACAAGAGGATTTTCTTTTCTGGTCCCATTTATTTGATGTTCTGTAGGCTTCTTGTACCTTTATGGCCATCCCTTTGTTTAGGTTGAGAAAGTTTTCTTCTATGTTTTTGTTGAAGATATTTTCAGGTCCTTTGAGTTGGGAATCTTTGCTCTCCTCTGTTCTGATTGTTCTTAGACTTGGTCTTTTCATTGTATCCTGAATTTCCTGGATTCTTTGGTTTAGGAGATTTTTAATGTTTTAAATTTTATTTGACAGTTGTGTCAATCTCTTCTATGGTATCCTCTACACCTGAGATTCTCTTTTCTATCTCTTGTATTCTGTTAGTGATACTTACGTCTGTAATTCCTGACTCTTTCCTATGTTTTTAATTTACAGGTTTGCCTCTATTAATGTTTTCTTTATTGTTTCTACTTCTACTTTTAGGTCTTGACCCACTACATTCTATTCTTTCACCTGACTACCTGTGTTTTCCTATATTTGCTTTAGTGAATTATTTATATCCTCTTTAAAGAATGCTATTATCTTCATGAGATAGGATTTAAATTCAGTTCCCTGATTTTCAGGTGTTTTGTTGTGTTCAGGACTTGTTGTGTTGGGAGAATTGGGTTCTGATAATACCCATGTATATTGGCTTCTGTTGCTTATGGTATTGAGCTTGCCTTTTGCAATCTGGATATCACTGGTGTTTGTTGATCTGGATGACTGTCTGGAGTCTGCCTCTTTTGTCTCTGGGTTGCTTTAGGTCTCCTGGTAGACCTGCAGCCTTGGCTGTAGCAGACCACTTGTGGGGCCTTCCAAATGTGGCATCTTTAGAGTGTCAGAGAGGCTGCTGTTCTATTGCCCTGGCTGCAGTAGATCTCCTGGGAGGCCTTCAGACCGTTGGGTCTTCAGTGGAGCAATCAAGCTGTTGTCCAACTGCTATGAGTGCAACTGGTCCTCAACTGGTCTGAGTGCAGCAAGTCCTCAACTGGTCTGAGTACAGCTGGTCTTCTACTACTGTGAGTGTAGTGGGCCCTCTAGGATGGGTCAAGATATGGTGTCTTCACTGGAGCAAACCAGCTAAGAGTCTGCCCCAGAAGAAAAGACTAGGTGGAAGTGAAGCAGAGCATCTTTATGATGCATTATTTTGTTTTAATTTTAGGACAATTTTTCTGAGCATGTGATAATTATTAATATAGCAATATATATCATAGGTTGCTAAACCTAGTAGTAATAAAAATATATTTAAATATGTAAGCTTTCACATTTGCATCCATAGTGAGATAGAGACAGGTTTTACTTGATAAGAATTAGATAAAAGTAAAATTAGAAAAAAATGTAAAATTAGATTGAATATCTTAAGTACATTAAATCTTTAAGTCACTTGTGAAATCACAATTAAATCAACAAACACTTATTAGTTTTAGACCATGTGCCATACATTCTTTAGAAACTCTGCATACTGAATATACAACATGTCCATTGAAAACTCATTAACTTAGAAACCCATACAATAATTTTGAATTATAATATGAGCTAAATGACATATAAAGCACATTCATTGCAAAGGAAATATTTAAAAACTTTAGAACCTTAAATTAACATACTTTAGAAGCACTTTTATAATTAATGGATTGATTGAATAATATTTAATTCAATAGTTATTGCTTGCTAAATGACAGATACTAATAAGGAACTAATATGGATACAGGTAAGGACAAGATCCCACCCTGAAATAAAGATAAAATTCCCCTCTAGTTAATCAATAGTGGAGGAGATAACAAAGCTGTCAATTGATGATCATTATTTTGTTAAATCTGTCTTACCAAAGCACCATAGGCACCAATCTATTTTTAAGGTTAGGGTTGAGGCCCATGACTGATACTCCTCCACTTAGTTTGAATGAAGGAATTTGTATTAATAGTAGCTAACCTTAGAAATGCACTGAATCTTTAACCTACCTCTTCTAGATTTAGAAGCTGATGAGCAGAAGTGTTTCTAGGGGAGTGAAAACCACAGAAAGTCTAGTGAGGGGGATGTCATGACAACTCTAGAGAGCAACAAGACACCACATACACACACAGACACAAACACACACATACATGTAAATACAGATATCATATGCACAGACACAACACATACACCCACACAACCATATCTACACACAGACATATACTCACACTACCAACATAAAATATTCATTAGGGAAATTGACATTTAACCTATAAAATGGCATCTAATATTCTCTACTTTGTATGTTATTTTCTACTGTTTCTAAATATGTTAGTTGCCTTTAGTAATTTTAACTCTCTGAGAAGGGATGTGCACCAGCAAAGAGGAATGGGATTTATAGAGTGACTGGGGCATCCACATCCAGGTGTCTCTTACTACAGAGGAGGTAAGAAACCTGCAGGGATGGCTAGCATGGATTTCTCCACAACAGGCTTCTCCCTGGAGGCATCCTGAGCAGGTGAGCATTCTTTTGTGCTCACTTCCCGTCTGGCTTCTCAGAGCTGCTATTGTCTTCAAAGTGTCCATTGGAGTATATTTTAATGATATTATATTTCTATCATTTTTATATGTAAAGTTCTGTCAAAATGTGTCACAATAGTGCTCCACAGGTATCTTTTGCTCTTCTAATTTTATTTCTCATTTTACTACTGGATCATCATTTACAGGGAAATCACAAGAGAGATTTTAAAAATACTGTGATTTTAGTGAATCACAAGAGAATAATTGTCCTTTAATCATTTTTTGACAATTTGATTTAATGTAAGAATATATATATATATATTTATAATAAAATGTAAATTATGAAATTGTTTTAATAAAAGTTAGTTATTGAAGATATTTTTCATAAAGTCATATAAAACACATAACTCAAAAATAAGATGAGGAAATTTAAAATGTTTATGGAAATATTTTAACCTTTTAAATAAGCAAATATACATGTCTTTAGAATAATTTCCATGTTTTTCTATATTATAAAAATATTTTCTATAGCCCACCTAATATACTAGTATATTCTACAGGCTGTTACTTGTTGTTAATTCAGTGATAAGATAAATACAAATACACTGAAGTTCAAGTTGATAAGAAAACAAAGATGGCAGTTTCTTTGTGCATGTTTTTTATGATCCTATTATTAATCAAATCACTAATTCAATAAGATATGTGTAATGTTACATAAGTTATTATAAATAATCCTAATTCCTTCCAGTGACAAAATATTAAAACCATGTAAAAATCATTCTTGATATTTTGAATTTATTAAATATCTGTTTTGGTTCCTTTCATTAAGTCTAATACCAATTATTTTCAAAGGTACATTTTTTTATTTCTTCAGATAATTTTCTTAGTTGCTAGCATATTGTTCATTCATAAAAGGTACATATTGGATAATTGGAAGGAAGAATGAATAGGTTGTAAATTGGTAAAATTCACGGAAAATTTGCCTTTGAAGAAAACAGAACTGAACCAAATGTACAGGAGGTGCTGGGGTAGAAAGCACAAACTATAATACAGAAGAGGTAGTTCATTCCCTCGAGGCTGGAGATGACCGCCTGACATGTGCTCTGGGAAGTGAATCAGGTCCTCAGTAAGACTGAAGTCTACACAGTGAGTACCAGGACAGCCAGGACAACACAGAGAAACCCTGTCTCAAAAAACAAAACAAAAAAAGCTGGACACAGCTGGGCAGTGGTGGTGCATGCCTTTAATCTCAGCAACTGGGAGCAACAAGTGTCCTTTACCAGGAACCACTGTGATCTTTCTTAAAAATTTACCATTCAGCACATTATGGAGTTTTAGAATTAAATTCTGTTCCCAATAAAGAGTTGAACAATTGTTTTCAACTTCTGTTTTAAAAACAAACAAACAAACAAACAAATAACGACAAAAACCACATGCTCCTTTAGCTTTTATATTAGTAATTAATTGATATAGTATATAATTTTAATCCCAAATGATTACATAGATTTTTACATGACATTGAGAAAATTAAGACCGCCTATATATTTTCAAATACTCTTGACCATAATTGAATTTAAAATGCTGGCTTTATGCAGTTGCAGGCTTGTCATCCCAGACAACAGAAGCTGAATGAAGCTGGAGAGTTAAGTGTTAAAACCACCCCAATTTATCTAGTGAGACTGTTTCAAATAAGGAACAAAATAAAATAAGCAAGCATAAACCCTCCAGCTGAAAGGAGCACATAACCAAAGAATGCAGGGAATTTAAAGCCACAGATTACAGGTGGAACAAGCATCAAGACATGGCCTCTAAGGACGGATGATACCAGTGTGACATACACTCCCTCCACATCCCTGATGATAATCGTACCAGCATTTCCTAGCTTTGATATACAAATGAAATTTCTCAGTTGAAATGTACAATCCAAGTGCTTCATAAACATATAATTATTATGAATATGCAGTCATAGGTTATGTGAATACCGTTTGTACTGTTATCTTAAGAAAGAAATGGTAGTAATTAGTGAACTTGGCATGCATATTCCCTAGACCTTACATTTTCTACACCGGATATTTATACTTTAGAAAAAAATGTTGCAGCAGTACAGGGAAACACCACTTGTAGCAAAGACTAGAGACTAATTTGGTAATCATTCTTGTAAACTTGATAAGGAAAATTCAGCAGAAACCTAAGGTGGAATACTATGTACATAAGCAAGAAAAATCTGAACTGGGTATACATACAGAAACTTAAGTACATCTCCAAAATATTGTTACAACCATTTTATCCCATGGAAGAAAACTAAAAACAAAATGAACTATGACAAAAGTATGCACATGCCAGAAAACATGCATATAAAAGCTGGACATAGCCAGACAGTGGTAGCGCACACCTTTAATCCCAGCGCTTGGGAGGCAGAGGCAGGTGGATTTCTAAGTTCGAGGCCAGCCTGGTCTACAGAGTGAGTACCAGGACAGCCAGTACAACACAGAGAAACTCTGTCTCAAAAAACAAAACAAAAAAAGCTGAACACAGCTGGGCGGTGGTGGCGCATGCCTTTAATCTCAGCAACTGGGAGGCAGAGGCAGGTGGATTTCTGAGTTCGAGGCCAACCTGGTCTACAGAGTGAGTTCCAGGGCAGCCAGGGCTACACAGAGAAACCATGCCTTGAAAAACCAAAAAAAAACCAAAACAAAACAAAAAACCTGGACATAAATACATTAATAAGTTATAAGCCTCTAAGACAGAATTTGGAAAGAAATTGACTTAGAAGCTAGTAGAAAACGTTATAAAAAAAAACATAAACTAAAATGTTAATACCTAATCAGCTGGAGTCAAACAAACTGAAAACATTGGGAAATGGTGACTGAAGAGTAAAAACCTGACACAATGCATTACCAGTTGAGTGTCACATCAGATCCAAGAGAACTTCAGTCTATCCAAGTCAGATGAAACAGGTGCTTCCATTCTTTAATACATACATGAACAATAACTATGTATGAAATAAACCTGCTAAAGATATGTACAAAAATCCATGCAAATAGTTGTTTAAATTTTTAAAATTTTCTTTTTTCCCCAAAGCATTTGTTTGTTTTTCTTTAATTAGATGTTTTCTTTATTTACAATATCTCCTTTCCCAAGTTCCCCTCCAGAAATAAAAAAAAATAAAACAAAACCAAAAACAATCCTCTGTTCTCTCCCCCTTCCCACTGATCACCATCCCACCCCCTCCTGCTTACTGGTGCTGTCTTTCCCCTACACTGGGGCACAGAACCTTCACAGGACCAAGGTCCTCTCCTCCCATTGAAGACCAGCTTGGCCATCCTCATGCTGCTGGAGCCATGAGTTCCCACAAGTGAATTTTTTGGTTGGAGTATAAGTCCCTGGGAGCTCTGAAGGTACTAGTTAGTTCATAGTGTTGTTCTTCCTAAGGGGCTGCAAACTCTTCAGCTCCTTGGGTCCATTCTCTAACTCCTTCATTGGGGACCCTGTACTCAGTCCAAAGGATGGCTGTGAGCCTCTACTTCTGTATTAGTCAGGTACTGTCAGAGCATCTCAGGAGACAGCTATATCAAGCTCCAGCATTTGTTGGCATCCACAATAGTGTCCAGATTTGATGATTGAATATGGGAAGGATTCCAAGGTGGAATAATCCCTGAAATGTCCTTCCTTTAGTCTCTGCACCATAGTTAGTCCCTACAACTCCTTCCATGGGTATTTTGTTCCCCCTTTTCAGAAAGAATGAAGTATCCACACTTTGGTCTTCCTTCTTCTTGAGTTTCTTGTGGTTTATGGTTTGTACTTTGTATATTCCAATCTTCTGAACTAATATCCTCTTATCAGAGAATGCATACCATGTGTGTTCTTTTGTGATTGGGTTATCTCACTCAGGATGATATTCTCCAGGTCCATTCATTTCCCCAAGAATTTCATAACTTCATTGTTTTTAATAGTTGAGTAGTACTCCATTGTGTAGATGTACCACAATTTCTGTATCCATTCCTCTGTTGAGGGACATCTGGGTTGTTTCCAGTTTCTGGCTATTATAAATGAGGCAGCTATGAACATAGTGAAGCATGTGTCCTTATTACATGTTGGAGCATCTTCTGGGTATGTGCCCAAGAATGGTATAGCTGGGTCCTCTGGGAGTAATATGTCCAATTTCTGGAGGAACCACCAAACTGATTTCCAGAGTGGTTGTACCAGCTTACAATTCCACCAGCAATGAAGGAGTGTTCCTCTTTCTCCATAACCTCACCAGTATCTGCTGTCACCTGAGTTTTTATCCTAGCCATTCTGACTGGTCTGAGGTGGAATCTCAGGGTTGTTTTGATTTGCATTTCCCTGATGACTAAGGATGTTGAACATTTCTTTTTTTTTTTAATTTATTTTTTATTAGATATTTTCTTTATTTACATATAAATTTCTCCTTTCCCAGTTTCCCCTCCAAAAATCAAACAAACAAACAATCAGAAACAACAAGAACAAACCCCTGTTGCCTCCTCCGTCCCCATGCCTGATACACCACCCTCTCACACTTCTTGGCTCTGGCATTCTCCTACACTGGGACACAGAACCTTCACATTTCTTTAGGTGGTTCTCATCCATTTGGTATTCGCCAGTTGAGAATTCTTTGTTTAGTTCTGTACCCCATTTTTTAATAGAGATATTTGGTTCTGTGGTGTCTAATTTCTTGAGTTCTTTGTGTATATTGCATATTAACCCTCTATCAGATATAGGATTGGTAAAGATCTTTTCCCAACTTGTTCGTTGCTGTTTTGTTCTATTGACAGTGTCTTTTGCCTTACAGAAGCTTGGCAATTTTATGAAGTTCCATTTGTCAATTCTTGATATTAGAGCATAAGCTATTAATCTGTTCAGGAAATTTTCCCCTGTGCCTATGTGCTTAAGGCTCTTCTGCTCTTTCATTTACTATTAGTTTGAGTGTATCTGGTTTTATGTGGAGGTCCTTGATCCACTTGGACTTGGGCTTTGTACAAGAGATAAGAATGGATAAATTTGCCTTCTTCTACATGCTAACCGCCAATTGAGCCAACACCATTATTTGAAAATGCTGTCTTTTTTCCACTGGATGGTTTTAGGTCCTTTGTCAAAGATCACGTGGCCATATGTTTGTGGGTTCATTCTGGGTCTTCAATTCTATTTTATTGTTCTACCTGCCTGTCTCTGTAACAATACCATGCAGTTTTTATCACAATTGCTCTGTGGTACACCTTATGGTCTGGGATGGTGATTTCACCAGAGGTTTCTTTACTGTTAAGAATAGTTTTGGCTATCCTGGGTTTTTTTGTTATTCCAGATGAATTTGCGAATTGCCCTTTCTAAGTCTATGAAGAATTGTGTTGGAATTTTGATGGGGATTGCATTGAATCTGTAGATTGCATTCAGCAAGATGGCCATTTTGACTATATTAATCTTGCCAATCTATGAGCATGGGAGATCTTTCCATCTTTTGAGATCTTCTTTGATTTCCTTCTTCAGAGACTTGAACATTTTGTCAAATAGATATTTACTTGCTTATTTAGAATCACACCGAGGTATTTTTTATTATTTGGGACTATTGTGAAGGTTGTTGTTCCCCTAATTTTTTTCTCAGCCTGTTTATCCTTTGTGTAGAAGAAGGCCAATAATTTGCTTGAGTTAATTTTGTATCCAGCTACTTTGCTGAAATTGTTTATCAGGTTTAGGAGCTCTCTGGAGGAATTTTTGGGGTCACTTATGTATACTATCATATCATCAGTAAATAGAAATAATTTGACTTCTTCCTTACCAACTCATATCCCTTTGATCTCCTTTTGTTATCTAATTGCTCTGGATAGGACTTCAAGTATAATATTGAATAGGTAGGGAGAAAGTGAGCAGCCTTGTCTAGTCCCTGATTTTAGTGGGATTGCTTCAAGTTTCTCTCCATTTAATTTGATGTTGGGTACTGGTTTTCTGTATATTGCTCTTACTATGATCAAGTATGAGCCTTGAATTTCTGATCTTCCCAAGACTTTTATCATGAAGGGATGTTGGATTTTGTCAAATGCTTTCTCAGCATCTAATGAGATGATCATGTCATTTTTTTCTTTGAGTTTCTTTATATAGTAAATTACGTTGATGGATTTCCAAATATTGAATCATCCCTGCATCTCTGGGATGAAGCCTACTTGGTCATGGTGGATAATCATTTTGATGTGTCCTTGGATTCAGTTTGCAAGAATTTTATTGAGTATTTTTGAATCGATATTCATAAGGGAATTGGTCTGAAGTTTTTTTTCTTTGTCAGGACTTTGTGTGGTTTCGGTATAAGAGTAATTGTGGCTTCATAGAACAAGTTGGGTAGAATACCTTCCATTTCTATTTTGTGGAATAGTTTGTGGAGTATTGGTATTAGGTGTTCTTTGAGGGTCTGATAAAACTCTGTGCTAAACCCATCTGGTCCTGGGCTTTTTTTGGTTGGGAGACTATTAATGACTGTTTCTATTTCATTAGCAGATATGGGACTGTTTAGATCATTTTTCTGATCTTGATTTAACTTTGGAACCTGGTATCTGTATAGAAAATTGTCCATTTCATTTAGGATTTCCATTTATTACACTTTGAAGTGCTGGATTTGTGAAAATATATTATGTAAATTTGTTTTTGTCATGGAATACTTTGGTTTCTCCATCTATGGTAATTGAAAGTTTTGCTGGGTATAGTACCCTGGGCTGGCATTTGTGTTCTCTTCTACTCTGTATGACATCAACCCATGATTTTCTTGCTTTCATAGTCTCTTTTGAGAAGTCTGGTGTAATTCTGATAGGCCTGCCTTTATATGTTACTTGACCTTTTTCCCTCACTGCTTTTAATATTCTTTCTTTGTTTTGTGCATTTGGTGTTTTGACTATTATGTGCTGGGAGGAATTTCCTTTCTGGTCCAGCCTATTTGGAGTTCTATAGGCTTCTTGTATGTTCATGGGCATGTCTTTCTTTAGATTAGGGAAGTTTTCTTCTATAATTTTGTTGAAGATATTTACTGTTTCATTACCTTGGGAGTCTTCACTATCTTCTATACCTATTATCCTTAGGTTTTGTCTTCTCATTGTGTCCTGGATTTCCTGGATGTTTTGGTTTAGGAACTTTTTGCATTTTGTATTTTCTTTGACTGCTATGTCAATGTTTTCTGTGGTAGCATCTGCTCCTGAGATTCTCTCTTCTATCTCTTGTATTCTGTTGGTGATGCTTGCATCTATGAATCTTGACTTCTTTCCTAGGATTTCTCTCTCCAGAGTTGTCTCTCTTTGTGATTTCGTAACTGTTTCTACTTCCATTTTTTAGGTCCTGGATGGTTTTGTTCAGTTCCTTCACCTGTTTGGTTGTTCTTTCTTGTAATAGTTCTTTAAGGGATTTTTGTGTTTTCTCTTTAAGGACTTCTACTTGTTTACTTGTGTTCTCCTGTAGTTCTTTAAGGGATTTTTGTGTTTCCTCTTTAAGGGCTTGAACCTGTTTACCTGTGTTCTTCTGTATTTCTTTAAGGGATTTATTCATGCTCTTCTTAAATTCCTCTATCAACTTCATGAGATATGATTTTAGATTCAAATCTTGCTCTTCTGATGTTTTGGGATATCCAGGATTTGCTGTGGTGGGAGTACTAGGTTTTGATGAAGCCAAGTAGTCTTGTTTCCTGTTGGTAAGATTCTTGCATTTGCCTTTCACCATCTGTAGATCTCTGGTGTTAGATGTTCTTACTGGAGCTTGTTCCACCTGTAGGTCTGTAATCCTGTGTCAGCACTTCTGGGAGATCTGCTCTCCTCAGGTAATACCTATGTGCGGTTGGCTATGGATCAGTCATCCCTCCTGAGTCCTGGGGTCAGAACAAACCCTGGAGACAGGGCTTCCACTTGCAGGGAGGGGGCAGAGAGGGCTGTGAATCTGTACTACCTCCTCCTAGGTGAAGATGGAGGTAGAAAGTAGTCTGTGCTGGCTACCCTGCCACTTCTAAGGTCTGTGCATCCTGTCTGGTCCTGCCTTAGAGGGTCACTGGAGAGAAAATGGAGATCTCACTTGAGTCTCTGGGTTGGAGCACTCCCCAAAGGCAAGCTCTCTGCTTTCAGGGAAGGTGAAGAGAGGGCTATGGATCTGCAGTTCCTCCTCCTAGGTGAAGATGAAGGTAGAAAGGACCCTGCCGTGGCTGACTTGCTGCTTCTGAGGCATGTACCTCCTGGCTGGTTCTGCCTCCTCCAGGCTCAGTTAGCAAGCACTTCTTGGCATCATCAATAGTGCCTGGGTTTGGTGTCTGCAGATGGGATGGACCTATAGGTGGATGATGGATGGCCTTTCCTTCAGTCTCTGTTCCACTCTTTGTCCCTGCATTTCAGTCTGTAGTCTAACTTCGAACAATGGTCAGCAGCAGCTATGAATGGAAGTCCTAGGATGTAGCAGTTGTTCAGACCCAAAAGGCAAACATGTGAAGCAAAAAAAGCTAAAATTTTCTATTGGTTCTGTGGTTCACAAACACAAACTCCTTTAAATTCACACAGGCATAGAAGCTGGGAGATTACCAGAAGCAGTCTCTTTAAAGACACAGAAAGCCTCTTGTTAAAGGGAACAATAAAGAAATTTTCTGAATGTTGAGACTTGTTGTTTTCACTACATACTAACCTAATGGCAGTTTGTAGACTTCCTGGGATTGTCTCAGTGCTACCTCACACATAGTTCCACAATGTATACCCCACCCTGGAAGAGGGGGGAGATAACTACAATCCAAAATGTTTAAGCAAGTAAACTAAAAATGCTATAAGGGAAAATAAGGTAGAAGCCATATGTGTCCAATCTTTGATCTTTATTTGTTATTTTCTGTTCCTTAGTCATTTACCTATTGATTTTTTATTAAAAATTTTTTTCATTGATTGGATGCTTACTGTAAAGACCTAGAGGCGATGGACAGTGTGGTAGATTCTGGTAACATCTTTTGAAGAGCTTTAAATGTCAGAAAATCCCATAGTCATTTTCCTCCTCAGAGAGTGAAAGGAGAAAGAGAAGCCCCTGCAGAGGCACAAATGAAAGACTTTGGATGCTACAGAAATGTCAAGTGATTTTTTTACATTAATTTTGAGACTAAATTACTTCAAGTAGTTTCCTTAGAAATGACTGTCTTGGAGAATTGAAGGGCAGAAAAAATGCAGTGAGCAAATCTATCACTCTCACAGCTGAACCAGAATTAGAAACAGAAGATAAGGTTTTTATTTAATTTAGAATTTAGAAACAATTCAATATTCTCTATGGTCATTTTATTTAGAAGAATATTATGTCCAGGATATATTAATTTTAAATTTTAATGAGCTGAAGTCATCTTGGTTGTGGGAAGACACTTAAGTCAAAAATAAATTAAGAGAGGGCTATCTTTAAAAGGATTTTTTTCTACTTTCATCCCTTCTGGTACAAAAACCACTTGCTGCTAGACAGCGTTCCTTGTCCATTTCCAAAAATTGATGGGAATAGTGGTGCAGGCCTGTAACTCCAGTACTTGGGAGGCTGGTACATTAGTTTAGAGTCAGCATTGGCTACATAGTGACTCAGGACCATAATCTTAAACATCCATTCTCTTAAGGTCTGGTGATTGACACTAGAGATTCTAAAAAAGTGCACTTCACTTCTTCCAGTTAAAAATCTTAAGGGAGACAAAATCTTATATGTAACTCTTCAAAGTTTTAAATGAAATCCTTCTCAATATTTTTAGTGTCTAACTTTAGATTTTCGTAATCCACCCAGCTTTGTTAGCATTAGAAATGTGTCTGACACTTGATAATTGGTTATGGGGGCTGTGCACTGGAATATGAACTCTTACCCTCAGCAAGACTTCTTAAGATCATGTGATTGTGATTATCTTTTGCCATAAAAATATCAATGTCATTACAAAGTCTTCCTCTAAAACAACAAAATCAGAAAAAAGGAGTAGGACCCAGTAATGTTAAATGATGCAGTGGAAAGTGAGGCAGAAATGTGAGGAGCAGGAGGCAAAATTGTGTCATTAATACTCATGAATTTTAAGTGTTCAGGGTTTGTGTTTCTACCTTCCTTATAACCCAAAAGGATTAGAGAAAATGTATGCAAACACAGTTTTCTGGACAACTAGCTTCACTTTTGGTAGCAATGATACTAACAGCAAGGGGATTAATACACATGCACATTCAAATATATGCAGAAATACAGAACTGAAAAATACAGATGAGTTTCAAAAGGAAATTAGCTTCTTCATTCCCTGTACAGAAATAAATATTTAACAGCAGTTAAGGAAAATCTTTCAGTAATACTATTTCCTACTGAAGAATATTATCACAGACTCTTCATACAGGATAATCCTACTGTCTGAGTCTCCTCCCAGGAACACTTCTGTCACTTGTTACTAGACTTCAGTGCTTCTTTTATACATGTGAGTGGGAAATGGTGAGTTTAGTCCACCTTCGATGAGAAAGGACATTTGTAGATTCCTTGGAAAATTGTCCCTTGGACATCTGCATAGGCTCAGAGTCTGAACTTGTCTTAAGAAGCTCTGTAGTTATGAGGTTGGTTCAAAGGCAAACCCCATCATTGATGGTGAGAGTAGAGATAGGATATAGACAGATGAATGTCACAAGATATTTCAGCAGACAGAGTGTTTGTTTAAAAACTTACTGAAAAGAATAAATTGGACATCCTCATGATAAAAACATGAAACTTTAGTCTAAATGAACACCATACTTATGACAGGGATTTTGTTGTTCACAGGACTCAGGAGGAGTAAAGACAATGACAAAAAGTTCAGAGTCCCTCTGATGTATACCTATTTATCAATTCAATAATTGTGGATAAATATTTCAGATTTGCCTTCAGGTCATGACAAATTCAACAAGGAGGCATACATCCTTGCTAGTTGTGTAATGTTTCCAGAGTTAGAAGAACAGAAGGATACTCATATTAGGAGAGAGATGTAAGAAGAATGGTTGGATTGAAGCTGCACAGCCCCCTTAAGTTCATAGACACTTCCCTTCAGACAGTGCAGTCCTCAGAGTTAACAGACGTAGATATCAGCCCGTGAGGCTGCCACAATGATTCATCATAGAGAAGAACACAGAGGACGTAGAATAGCAAAGAAACCTAAAACCTCAGAAGCAGCAAGCAGTTACTTCCCGATACCACAGTAGCCTCAGCCTATAAAATTGTAAATTGTTTTTATTTAAAGATGGTGAAAAAGTGTTTTCATTAAAATATAGTCTGAATTTCAGACATTTCACTTACTAATAAATAAATAAACATAGAGTTAATAGATCCAGAATTCATTTTGCCATATTTATATCTAATTTTTGAAGTAAATAAAGTTTTTATCACTCTAATTTATAATTACTAATTGCCAGTGT
Organism: Mastomys coucha; assembly: GCF_008632895.1. Lineage (NCBI taxonomy): Eukaryota > Metazoa > Chordata > Mammalia > Rodentia > Muridae > Mastomys > Mastomys coucha. The sequence goes on along the minus strand of NW_022196912.1, from coordinate 3,310,563 downwards.
GGTGTAACCCAATTAGCTTTTGTTTTGCAGGCATTCAGCAGAGGTGTTAACCTCATTTATTAGCTCTGGTAATATTTCTGCAGGTTCCATGAAGATTTCTGTGAAGACAGGCACTCCATCTGTGAAGAAGGACTTTCCTTTTAATTTGTTCACTTCTTCTTGCTTGCATTGTGTGGTTGCATTGTTTATAAACTAAAGAATGATGAGGAAGGACTTACTCTTGACCTTCAGAAGACATTCAGTTGCTCTACATTTTTCCTGTAAAGAATAATATTATTTTTACTCTCTGAGATTATAAGCATCTCAATTCCCCTTCCCTTTTCCCCTTTCATGTCCTCCCATTTATCCTTCCTTGCTCTCTCTTGGGTACAGCTTGCCCCATCCCTACAATGTTAACTTGTTCTCATGTTTTCCAGGCTGACTGGTATTCTACAACCAATTGTGCTCTTTTCTTACAAAAGGGTATTTCTCTTGCTCTCAGCATTCCTTAGCTGCCTGTAGCTCTTTATGTATGTAGTGTTGAGTCTTTGCGGGTCTCTCACATCCACCTTAAAAAGTCCTGTATTTCCCACCTTCAGCTCAGGTTTAGGTGCTCAGTGTCACTGATATTTTATGGGTGTAGCTTCTAGCGTGCATAAGTGGTACAGTTCAAGGCTAACTTTTGATCCTATGCTTCTTACTATCTTTCTGCTTCCTCCCTCACCCTCAGTGGTCCCTAAGTGTCCATGCCAAAGTGAGAGGCAAGCGCAGGCAGGTAGGAAGTGGGAGGAAAAGAGGGAGAACACTGACAGAGATTCTTCTTTCATGGCCGTTAAAGCCCTATGTTCTTGTCATTGTGGATTTCACAGGTCTCAGGAGACATGGAATGTGTTTTGTTTCCAGTTGGTTTGATTTATTTTCTTTTGGTAGTACTGCTGATTGAGCCTAGACTCACATATATTAACAAGTGTTCTATCATTCAGCTCTATCTCTCTTCTTTATACTTTAAATATTTTAAATAAGGGACACACTAAGTAATCCATACTGGTCTTAAACTTGCTTCTTGACCAGCCAAATGTTGACCTTGTTAACCTATACCTCAGCTGCCACAGTTTTTGGGATTACAGGCCTATGCCATTAAGTTCAAATAGTTCCTAACTTCTGAAGAATAATCTGTTCAAATGAGCATTATCTTGACTTACAACCAGTTTAAGGCTTCTAATGTTATTGGGGTTGTACTCATTGTGGACTTACTTCCTGACATTGTTGTTTTGAAAAAGTCTTAATGGTCCTGATGGGAGCTCATACCACCCTGAGCCTGCTGCCTTCACCACCCTTTTCTCAGTCCTTCATTAATAAGTATGATGAAAACCTCAATGGTTTTTAAAGTGATATGTTACTGTGTCTTTTTACCATGTACATCATGGAATTTTGAACCATATTCTTTTTATTATAGATAATTTGTGCAATAAATCATCATATTCATTACCATATTATAAACTTGGCACAAACTAGATTCTTCTGGGAAGATAGAATCCCAAATCAGAAAATGCATCCATCAGATTGGTCTGTGGAGCATATGTTAATTAGTAATTGATGTTAAAGGATTCAGCTCATTGTGAGGAGCCTATAGGCAAGTGGTCCTGTGGTGGGGTATAAGAAAGTAAACTGAACAAGCCATGGAAAATAAGCTGTAAGTAAAGTTCTATAGATTTTATTTAGTTTCTGCTATATTGAACTCTTATGTTTTAAATTTATTCAAGTATATGAGGGCAACCAAGCCAATACCTGACTTCTTTTTCAATGTAACATACTTTTTCTAATAAGCTTGCAATTTCTGCTGTTCTTAGACATTGGGGAATATTCCTTTCAAGATGGTCATTGTATCTCTAAGATGGATGCTGACTGGAAAGCATGTAAATAGCTCCAGAGAATGTACACTTGATTGCAAATGTCTTCTGATTATGTATGAAAATGAGCGAGTACAAGACAGTGCATGATACATAGGAGATATGAAAAGCATGCTAGATCAATATAAACAGAACATGTATTATGTTTTTGTGTTTTGAGTGTGAAGAGCACCCTATGGGCTCAGATGCTTGAACTGATATCTTGATAATAGAAGTTTATGTTTGTGAAGGTTGTGGAAGCTTTAAGAAGGGAACTTTGAAGAAGGGAGAGGATCACTGGAGGCAGATCTTGAGATTTTATTACTTTTATTACTTTATTACTTTTGCCTCATTTCTTCTTTGCTCCATGGTTCATGACTTAGATGAAATGTGACCAGCTAGGATATGTTCCAATGTATCTTGCTTACAAGTAGAACTTGCTTACAAGTAGAACTTCATCATTCCTTTATAAAATTCTTCTTCCCATATGTTTTTCTTGTCAATGAGAAAAATAACTAATAAATCATGGACTAGTATTTCCAGAAAGAAGCAGCTCTTACATTGGACATTCTACAGAGGCTGACTGGATGATTAAAATTTGAGTGACTTGGTGAAGTTGAAGGTTTCAAATAGAGATCTAAATTACCTTTGCTTATTTTAGTACTTTGAATAGCCATTTGTGTGACTTAACATTTTGTTAGTATTAGGTAACAATCCAAGCCTTTGGATTGTCTGGACAGACCCCTGATTGCACATACACAAAAGCTAACAATGTCTCCAGATAATACTTAAGACATTTATTGGAGGTTCTCCCACCTTGTTGTAAGCTATCTGTGCGATGTACTCACCCAAGAATCTCTTTAAATTTAAATATGTTTTAAACATGTGGAAGACTAATGACTCAGTAGGTAAGAGTACTTGCTGCACAAAGACCTGAGTTCAAATTCCAACTTCATATACAAAATTAGGCATAGTAAGAAACCTGAATCTGAATAGAGGGTAGGGATTGGAAGATTTCTTGGGTATTCTGAGAGATTTTGTTTTGGGTATTACAAAAAAAATGACAAAAGAGGGCACTCCATGTCTTCCTCTGGCCTTCAGAGGCACTCAGAAAAGAAATGCTCTGAGTGTAGACCATATATTCCAACTCTCTTTCTCTCTCTCTTTCTCTCTCTCTTTCTCTCTCTCTTTTTCTCTCTCTCTCTCACATACACACACACACCCCAATTTTAAATGTTCCACAAATTTTATTATGAATACTTTTTATTAATAGCTAGAATTATATTCTCTGGATTTAATAAAGTATACTTTCTTGGAAAGAAAAAATATTTCTTTCCTGTCTACTGTCACTCTTCCATGTTCAAAGGATGTGATTGTGTGATTAAGGTCTTTGATATTTGTTGTAGCAAACTGAGTGTTTCACGAATGAACCACAAATGGCAAGTAAATCACCTCAAATTTCATTGAGATCTTGTAATGAATGTGATGTCATGTATCCCAAATGACTATAAAGACATTTGTTTACTAGCAAGAGCAAAACAGCCTCCTAGGCAGGTCCAAAGAGTAAAGATCTTCTTTTAGTAACTTTAGGTAATGGGAATTCATGATAACTTGCTTTTTTTTTCTTTTTCTGGTTGCCATGGATAACTTTCTCCTCTAGCTTCTGTTTGCTTTCTGTGGTATCACACAATTTACAATATTGCTAGTTGAATATTTTGTTCAATTTTGAACTTAGAAAATAGCATATCCCAGAGTTTTTCACCAACAGAGAGTAGAAGCCTAGGTATTCAATTTCTGAGTCTTACTCATTTTAATATTCATGTCACCAAGTAGAAAGAGAACAGTTCTGTTTTTCTTTCAGCCATGACACTAGATTTCCAAAATTTATGGAACTTTGATATCTTATGTAGGAGGCTCGATACCAGTCTTTCATATTCTTAAGGCTACATTTCTTGCCTTTACTTTGATTGAGTCTACAGCTTTTATTTTCTTCACACTTCCTTTGTTCTACTTCCTAAGAGGCTGGCCATCACCAAGTGGAGGGGGGGCGGGAAGGGAATGGGAAGAGAGGAGAAGCAAGGGGGTGAGAGGCAAGAGAGTAAGAGGACAAGAGCAAGAGATAGCTGTGCAGTGGTGGCACACACCTTTATTCCCAGCACTTTGGAGGCAGAGGTAGGTGAATATCTGAGTTTGAGGCCAGCCTGGTCTACAGAGTGAGTTCCAGGACAGCCAGGGCTACACAGAGAAACCCTGTCTGCCACACAGGCTCTCTGCTGGCAGAACCAAGCAAGAGGAAGAGAACCTGGTCCAGCTGAGCCTCTCAGGGATTAGTGGGGTGGTGAGTGCTATGGCTCGAATCTCCTGCCTCTGGAGAATAACCACTCTGAGCCAGAGTCTGTCAAAGCAGGAACTCATTTTAATGTATTAATCTTCTCTTTATAAAGGGTTGAGAGAGGAAGTGGAGTTTTCTGCTGAGGTGAGATGATGTACGGGGAGGGGAAAGTTGACAAGGGGTATGGGGCAACTGTCGAAGCCAACAAAGTTACTCTACATCAGCAGGAGCTAGGCAATGGCAGGCTTAAGCAGGTTGTGCTGAGTCACTCCAATATGGAAGTGACTGAGACAGTTTATAAAACTCGAGCCAGGCTCGGGTTTGTACTCAAGGCTCAAACTAGGGCCAAACAGAGCCCAATACCTGTCTCAACATCCCCCCCCCCCAAAAAAGGCAAGAAATAGAGGAGGGGACAAGCAGCCCCTTTTATAGTGGGCCAGGCCTACCTGGCTGTTGCCATGTAACTGTGGGGTGGAGTCCAAAGAGAAGACTAGCATTCCCTCATTCTGGTTTAGTTAAAAAGAAAAAAAAAAATAGAAAGAGGTAATGGCAAAGCAGGAATGGGTTGTTGTAATATCTGGCTGCTTCATGCTGACATTGGGGTGATGTATCATTGGGGAACCTAGAGAAATCCACATGAAGATGTTTGTCCAGTCTTAGGATAGTCGGCTCTTTCCTTGCTGTCCAGGGTCTATGGAGCCATCTGAGGATAGGTCAGAAGGAACAGGTCCAGAAGCATCTGTGTCTGTGACAGGAGACTGGAGTATCTGACAGTTGCTTCTCTGGAGTTGTCCTGGATGTATCAAGTGCCTGGACTTGACTAGATGTTGGAACACATTATTATAGGTAGAGAATAAGATTAAGTACATTTGGGAAAAGAAAGAAAATTTTTTCTTAAGATGTACATTTGAAACCCAGAGGACTTCCACCCTTTGGAATAGGTAGTAAGTAGGAACTTTGGGCAAATGTACTTATCTGAATGGAGTCTATTTGGTCCATGAGAGGTAGACCTGAGTGGATTTTCTGTAGCTTATAAATTTATAAAAGAGATAACATGAGGTAGGAACATGAGCAGTCTTTAAGATGAGCCATTTGTGGAGCAGAAGAAACAAGATTAAAAAGCTGGATCATATAGTGTAATATTTTACTCAAATTGGGCAAATTTATAGGAAATCAGATAATATTAGGTCAGTGGCATAGCAAGAAGAGGAAGAAAAGGAAATAACAGATGACATCTGTGATAGTTTTTTCTTGCTGCTGTCTTAGGTGTCAATGTAGTCAGAAGTCTGTGGAATAAACAAAAATCTAACAGTTACATTATTTAAAAAATGAAAGAATCTACTAACCAAGAGTTCTCTGTGATCTCCATTGTCTCTATGGCAACTTACCAACAACATCAAAGAAAACATGTAGTATTTTTCTTTCTGATATTTGCAGAATCACTTTATCATGGTTATCTTTAGTTGACACCATTTTCCTACAGACACAACTCCTCAGGTTTCTGTGTCAGAAAAAAACAATTGTTCAGATGTGCCTTGATTTCTTTGCCTGTGCCTCTGTGCACCCAGGTTGGTTTCTTAACTTGCTACTGTGAACAGTGAGGTCCACCATAGCCTTCTTTGACAACAATTGCTTGTAGTGGTCCTTTGTTGAGCACAAGTGCACTATGCTGTAGGACCTTACTAAAAGATGTAGATTGCACATTTGTTTCTAACCAAATTATGAGAAGAATGCAATTTTACACTTTGTTATTTAGATTACCCATTAATATCATTAAGACATAAAAATTTATAATGTGTTTTCAACTTCTAAATGAATTCTTAATTCTTCAAAATTTTCTACATGCAATACTACCTTTATTAGTGAAAATAAATGAAGATTTCTTCTGTATCATGAACAGATCATTGCAGGCCCATTTCTTTTTGGCACACTTTAAAATAAAAACAAAAACAGAATGAGTAAACTAGAAGGCAAAGATTTGGGGTTTCTTTTCTGTGATAGGTATTTTTTCTTCTTACATTACAAATTTCCTTATTTAGCAATTATTTTTTAATTGGTTGTTTGATTTATTGATACCTGTGTCTTGTTTTCATGCGTGTGTTTGTATAACTTGAATGTTTAGTGCCTATGAAAGAGATAAGTGGACATTGGATACTCTGGAATAGGAGTTATGTGGATTGTGAGCCTCCATGGGGGTTTTGACCATTGGAGCTGAGTCATTTGGAAGAGCAACCTGTGCTCTTAACCACTGAGTCATCTCTCCACCTTAATAAGCCATTTCTTATTTGGACAAATCACCTCTTTTTTAGTACTAGACTGATGCAGAGAAAACCAGATTAAATTTGTTATATCTGCTCAAGGAGGTTCAAATTCTGAACATTTTTGCTTAAGAGGACCTAACCTCAAAGATGTTCTCATCTGTACGTAGCCCTATATAGCTTGCCTCCCAAGGAGGATAGAACATGGCAAAACATTGTAATGGGAATGCCAGAACATTGTCTAGAAGCCCACAATGCTTATATTCTGTAATAAAATCTTTTATTAATTTACCCCCTCCTCCTCTTTATTAGCAGGAAGAACAAGAGCCCACTTTACTTATATTTGTACAAATATAATGAGGAAAACAATTATTTTATATTAAGTCACCCATTATTTTCTGTGGAAAAATGAACAAAATGATGATATTTCAGTGTGTGCATAAGTGAATCATCTGTGGATCACTTGAACATGCATAAAAAGAAACCTATGAATAATCTATAAGATGGTTGGGAATAACATTGTGAAGGGCCCTGCACTAAATTTGGATATTTAAGGATCATTTCAGTTGAATTTAAGAAAGTTCAATTGTTTTGTACCATTGTTTCTTCATATATTTTTTTTCTAAAGAATAAAGTTTTAATGCTTGGAAACTGTTTCAAATTAAAAACAAAACAAGGTGCAAATATGGGTCTATTTTCATTTTTCTACATACAGACTACCAGACCAGCAGCACTTGTTGAAGATGCTTTCTTTTTTTCCATTGTGTATGTTTGTCATCTTTGTCAAAGATCAAGTGCCTGTAAGTGTGTGGTTTTATTTCTGAATCTTCAATTCTATTCCATTGATCAATGTGTCTGTCTCTGTAACAATACCAAGCAGATTTTATCACTATTGCTCTGTAGTAAAGCTTGAGGTCAGGGATGGTGATCCCCCCAGCCATTCTTTTATTTTTAAGTATTGTTTTCACTATTCTGGGGTTTTTGATTTTCCAGATGAATTTGAGAGTTGTTCTTTCCATGTCTTTGAAGAATTGTGATGGGATTTTGATGGGGATTGCACTGAATCTATAGACTGCCTTTGATAGGATGGCAATTTATACTACGTTAATTCTGCCAGTTCATGAGCATGAGAGATATCTCCATTTTCTGAGATCTTCTTGGATTTCTTTCTTGAGAGACTTGGAGTTATTGTCATATAGGTCTTTCATTTGTTTGGTTAGAGTTATGCCAAGATATTTTATATTATTTGTGGCTATTGTTAAGGGAATTGTTTCCCTAATTTCTTCCTCAGCCTATTTATCATTTGTATAAAGGAAGGCTAATGTTTTGAGTTAATTTTATATTTGGCCAGTTTGCTAAAGTTGTTTATCAGCTGGAGAAGTTCTCTGGTAGAGTTGTTGGGTCATTTATGTATACTATCATATCATTTGCAAATAGTGATACCTTTATTCCTTTTTTGTCAATTTGCATCCCCTTGATCTCTTTTTGTTGTCTATTGTTCTCGCTAGCACTTCAAACACTATATTGAATAGATATGGGGAGGTTAGACATCCTTGTCTTGTCCCTGATTTTAGTGGGATTGCTTCAAGTATCTCTCCATGTAATTTGATATTGGCTGTTGGTTTGCTGTATATTGCTTTTATTATGTTTAGGTATGGGCCTTGAATTCCTGTTCTCTCCAGTACTTTTAACATGAAGAGGTGGTGTTCAAATGCTTTTTCTGCATCTAAAGAGATGATCATGTGACTTTTTTCTTTGAATTTGCTTATATAGTGGATTACATTAATGGATTTTTGTATACTGAGCCAACTTTGCATCCCTGGGATGAAGCCTACCTGATTGTGGTGAAACAAAACAAAGCAGAACAAAACAAGAGAACTGGGCAGACCAAATGAGACATATCATTGAAATATCATTTGACAGTTTGAAGTTTTGAACTTTAAGGCCCAAGTAAGTTAGTATTCTTAGTTCAATTCCCTATAGACCAGATGCATTCAGAGTAGATGATAGGGAGAGGTTATGGAAATAATAACAAAGAATCTTTGGGGAAATATGGAACCTGGGTGTTGAAGATACATATGATCCAATAGACAAAAAAAGGTTATGTTACATGGGTATAAAGATATATTAGAATGATACATAGTAATTAGCGCCAACTACAGTAGAGAAACAGGCAAGATTAGGGGGAAAAATCCAGGATGAAATATTTGAGTAATCAAAGAAGTGAGCATTCAAATTTGTCAGCATATATTTATGTTTGAATTCTCTCTTATGGTAGTAATAGGATCATGGTTATTTCACTTAACCTCTCTTATCTGTAGTTTCTCCCTTATATCAACAGATTTGTATGTGAAATTAAATTAGCTAACATATGAAGAGCATTTAATTAAAATAAATATTAAACATAAGCTAGTAATAGAGGATAGAAACGCATTGTCTAGGATTTTGATTGAAAGTCTTCTGAAAATATTATACTAAGGCAGAAAGATCTCCACACAGACAACCAATGTAAGCAATTCTGAATTAAAATGAACAATGGAAAGCCAGCTAGCTTGTGTTCAAGCATTGTCTGAACCAATGGCTTTCATGAAGGGTACATGTTCATGTGGCGTATATCCAACATGTTAATCCACATACAATTCTGAATGATTTTAGATGAAGCATAGGTTATTCTAGTCACAGCTCTCTCCATACAATACTTGCTAGATGCAAAACACTTAGAGATTAAAGCTATGTGTTGCTAATTTGTTAACTCTTAGCTGTAGCAAATGCAGTGTGAACTGAAAAAAAATACTGCCATGAGACTATGTTGAATAAATTGTTTATGACAACCCAGGGTACTTCTGGGCCATTTTCTTCTTTTTTTGATTGGTAAGTACTGAGAATATATCAGCTGCATTGTCTGTTTCCTGCTCATGATGCTATCATGGCACCTAAGTCTCCAATATATTCAAAAAATTATAGAGCTTTAGAAGGTGTTATTGTTCCTGTCAAAGACATTTATTCTTTGTCACTGTCAACTTGGCAAATTATATTCTATTCCTTAATTTGTATACATGTGACATGAATTAAATATGTGGTTTTATATGCCTGCTTTTCTTACACAAAGATTCTTAGGAAAATCAGTTATCTACTTTTATTTTATTAGATATTTTCTTTATTTACATGTCATATAATATTTCCTTTCCCAGTTTCCCCTCTGAAAAAAAAGAAAAATAATAAAATAAAAATTAAAAACAAAACAAAACAAAAAAAAAAACTTTTTTCCCTCCCCCTTCCCCCTGCTCACCAACCCACCTTCTCCCATGTCCTAGCCCTGGCATTCCCCTACACTGGGGCATAGAACCTTCACAGGGCCAAGGGCCTCTACTCCCATTGATGACCAACTTGGTCATCTTCTGCTACATATGCTGCTAGAGCCATTAGTCCCATCATGTGTATTCTTCGGTTTGTGGTTTAGTCCCTGGAAGCTCTGAGGATACTAGTTACTTTATATTGTTGTTCGTCCTAAGGGGCTGCAAGCCCTTCAGCTCCTTGGGTCCTTTCTCTAGCTCCTTTTTTGGGAACCCTGTACTCAGTCCAATGGATGGCTATGAGCCTCTACTTCTGTATTAGTCAGTTACTGTCAGATCCTCTCAGGAGACAGCTATATTAGGTTCCTTGTCAGCCAGCACTTGCAGTCTTCCACAATAGTGTCTGGATTTGATGATTGAATATGGGAAGGATTCCCAGGTGGAGCACTCTCTGGTTTGTCCTTCCTTCAGTCTCTGAAACTGTCCCACAGTTTCACGAACTTTGAGTTCTCTCAGTTGAAGGAAGAAAAGACCTGAAACACAGGGTTCAAGAACAAAAGGTTGTGAAGTCAAGTTGAGCCCCAATCAAGACTTCGTACTTTACTTTTGGGGTTCAGCATTTATATGTACAGGAGAAACCAAAATTGGATCTATAGGTTACAATGATATTTGCATAGCATAAACATTGTGGGAGGAGTCAGGAAGGAGTCAGGGGTGAAGGTCACATGCAGCTAGAATGCCTGTGGATGTCCTCAGGCAGTAGGCATTGTTGCAGGCATAGTTGTATCTCAGCGTGAACTTCCCAGGCAGCTTCATTCAGAGATAACCTGGTGGTCTGCAGAGAGTCTTTTGTCTTAATTCCCCAGGTGACCACCTCAGGTGGAAACCACCAAAGTCCAGAGGCTGAACTGCATGGGGGGAGGCAAAATTTCCTCCCTTTTCTTTTAGAAAAGAGCAGGACTAAGGCATAAACATATATCACAATCTTGCACAAGAATTTTCACGGGTTTGATGAATCAAACCTGTAGAAATATATCTACTGGCAGGCATCTTACCCATCTTGGAGAACACGTACATATAGTTTGAATTCTACAAATTGGGCTCATTTTGTATTTTCATAAATAAAAACACAGTCACTGGCATGTGCCTCTGTCTTAGGTTGATTACAGCCATAGATCTAAATCGTGAAACACAGGTTTTCAAAATGCACCTTCCTTCCAAGCACCCAATGCCAAGACATGACTTTATTGCCTGCTAAGTCCATAAGTTGCCACAGTTTCTCTGAAAACAGCCTTTTCTGAAGTTCCTGCAGAGCTACCATTGTGCTGGGGATGGGTGTGGTCTCCTGACTCAGTTGCAAATTACCAGTTCAGACTCAGGGAACCTAGAGAACAGGGCTCAATTTAAATGCAAATTAGTATGTTTAGGCTAGCAACTTTGGGATTTCCTTTTAGCATGTAAAAAACTGCAGAAGTATCCAGGCCTTAGCTCCAGGCATGAGCGAGTGAGTTTGAATTGTTCTTTTAATTTCCAGAGAGCAAGCTTTTGAATTAAAGGAAAAGAAAAGAAAAATAAAAGAAAAGGAAAGGAAAGAAAAGAAAAAAGAAAAGAAAAGGAAAGGTAATTGTTGATTCCTGTTATTTTTGTTGTTAGAGTTGGAAATCTGTTCATGTGACTGGCTATCTTCTTTTAATATTGTTGGAAAATTACTTTTTTGCTTTTTCTAGGATGTAGTTTCCCTCCTTGTGTTGAAGATTTCCATTTATTACACTTTGAAGGACTGGATTTGTGGAAATATATTGTGTAAATTTGGTTTTGTCATGGAATACCTTGGTTTCTCCATCTACGTTAATTGAGAGTTTTGCTGGGTATAGTAACCTGGGCTGGCATTTGTGCTCTCTTATGCTCTGTATGACATCAACCCATGATCTCTCTTTCATAGTCTCTGGCAAGAAGTCTGGTGTAATTCTGATAGATCTACCTTTATATGTTACTTGACCTTTTTTCCTCACTGCTTTTAATATTCTTTCTTTGTTTTGTGCATTTTGTGTTTTGACTATTATGTTACGGGAGGAATATCTTTTCTGGTCCAGTCTATTTGGAGTTTTATAGGCCTCTTGTATGTTCATGGGCATCTCTTTCTTTAGGTTAGGGAAGTTTTCTTCTATAATTTTGTTGAAGATATTTACTGGCCCTTCAAGTTGGAAGTCTTCATTCTCTTCTATACCTATTATCCTTAGGTTTGGTCTTCTAATTGTGTCCTGGATTTCCTTGATGTTTTGGGTTAGGAACATTTTACATTTTGTGTTTTCTTTGACTGTTGTGTCAATGTTTTCTATGGTGTCCTCTGCCCTTGAGATTCTTTCTTCTATTTCTTGTATTCTGTTAGTGATGCTTGCATCTATGGGTCCTGACTTCTTTCCTAGGGTTTCTATCTCCAGAGTTGTCTCTCTTTGTGAATTCTTAACAGTTTCTACTTCTATTTTTAGGTCCTGGATGGTTTTGCTCATGTCCTTCAGCTGTGTGATTGTACTTTCCTGTATTTCTTTATGGGATTTTTGTTTTTCTTCTTTAAGGCCTTGAAACTCTTTACCTGTATTCTCCTATATTTCTTTAAGGGAGTTGTTCATGTACTTCTTAAACTCTTCTATCACCATTGTGAGATATGATTTTAGATCATATATATTAGATAGTAACCCTCTATCAGATATAGGATTGGTAAAGATTTTTTTTCCAATCTGTTCATTCCTGTTTTGTCCTATTGACAGTTTTGCCCAAAGCAATCTACTAATTTAATATAATCCCCATCAAAATTCCTATTCAATTCTTCACAGAGTTGGAAAGAGCAATTTGCAAATTCATCTTGTGAAAATCTTAGCTACTTGTGGCTGTTTAAAATCATGTTGGATCAGGATCATCTTCCTGTTCATCTGCCTCCATATTGCCTTCCCTCCTTCTCCACTCCTGCTACCTCTCTCCTTTATTTCTTTAAGGGTGTTATTCATGTTCTGCTTAAATTCCTCTATCACCATTGTGAGATATGATTTTAGATCCAAATCTTGCTTTTCTGGTGTTTTGGGATATCCAGGACTTGCTATTGTGGGAGTACTAGGCTCTGATGAAGCCAAGTAGTCTTGGTTCCTGTTGGTAAGATTCTTGCATTTGCCTTTTGCCATTTATTGATCTTTGGTGTTAGATATTCTTACTGTCTCTGGCTAGAGTTTGTTCCTCCTGTGGTCTGTAAGCCTGTGTCAGCTCTTCTGGGAGATCAGCTCTCCTCTGGTAAAACCTGTGTATAGAGGTCTGTGGATCAGTCATCCCTCCTGAGTCCTGGGGTCAGAGCACACCCTGGAGACAGGCTCTCCCCTTGCAGGAAAAGTGCAGAGAGGGCCATGGATCTGCTGTCCCTCCTAGGTGTAGACTAAAGTATAAGGATCCTGCCCCAACTGTCCTGCCACTTCTGAGGCCTGTGCCTCCTGGCTGGTCCTGCCTTAGAAAATCACCGGAGAGATACATTTGGATTTCTTTAGAATAAATATTCTCTTTGTGGTCAGTTTGTAGCTGCCAATACTTGGCATACAATATTCCTGAATACTGAGTGTTTGGGTCCTGTAGCTTAGTGATATCCAGCTTTAGATTGTTACAAATAGTCATCTTCTCCTTTCTAGCCAGCTCTTGAATTTTTTTGGCCCGACTGGAATAGAACAGACAGAATGTTTATTCATAATTCTTTAGGTTAGAACTTAACATCATGGAAAGCTATGACATGTAATCTAATGATATACTCAAGTTGGCTCTAGATGATAGCAAATCTGCCTTTGTCACACTAGGTGTTAATAATTTACAAGATTGCTTCTGTTGTGAGTTAAAGCTTAAAAGTTCTCCAAAGGGTCATGTGTTAAAAGTTTTTGGTTACCAGTCTGTCATTACAGTACTTGAATGTAGAAGGAACCTTAGAGGTGAGCCTAGATGGAGGGATTTAGGTTCTAGAGGACTTGTTTGAAGGGGACATTTGGGACCCAAGCCCTTTCCTCTCTCACTTTGCTCTCCAGCAGCCATGAGGTGAGCAGCTTGACCCCATGACATACAGTGTCACACAATGGCCACACATGCCATCTATTGAAACCATGAGATAAAATAAATCTTTCCTCTTTACAAGCTGGTTTTTCCAAACATATTTCTTCTCAGTGATAGAAAGCTAACACAATCTCTTCTTTTAAAATCATAGGTAACATCTCAGTGATTCCCAGTTGTATGTCCCCTCCTAATGAATACAATCTGAAATATATCTGTATGGAGCTATTACTGGATTGCATGTTACTTTAAATACAGAGTATAAGTTATTGCTAAACAATTTTATAAATGTGTTAATTTATGGATTTATGAAATAATTGTACTTATAGATACATCACAAACATCTATGAACAGTTTGTAATACATTGATATGCTTGCATGCTTCCATTGTAGAAATTGAGAACTGTTTCAATTGTACTTTTAATTTGGTAAATATAGTTTCTTTTATATTAATCATTTGGTCTTAAGAACTATAATGACATATTTATAATTAAAAAGGTAAGTACATTAGTAGCTCCATAATACTGAGGAGTAAAGCAAAATGAAGCTACCTTTCAGTAGGGGGCAGTTCTTATGTATCTGCTTCAAAAGTGATCTTGTTAATTTTATAGATTAATCACTACTGATTTTGACATAAAATATGAGAGTACGCATAATATATTGCACAATTTCTTATTTTGTTCAACTGAAGTTTCAGTGAATATTGTTCATAAAATTAGAAAGTACTTTGAGGGGGAAAGTATTGAAGTAAGGGAATTTAATATGAAATCCAACTGTAATAGGGCTATTATGTTTCATACTGAGTTCATTTTCAGGAAGTACTGAGTCAACTTTTATTTCCATTTATACAGAAATTCATATTTACTTATTTTTTCCTTCTGGCTAGACTAGTTGGTAGACAATCTTCATATTGAATTGAAACATTGGTGTTTTCCAGTCATTTCTCTTAATGGATCTCATGAATATTTCCTATTTAACATAAGAGTCCATATACTATGAACTCCATATTTTTCTTGATGCTATTAATATATGATTTGAGAAAAATAATGTTTATCAACTATGATTTCCTCATAAGGGTCACCAGTCTAAGAACAAAATATTTGAGGTTAAGGCCAGTCTGTTCCTAAGTATCTTAGACTGTCCCACCTAGCTTAGCAGCATTTTGGAACAAATCACATTAACATTTTTTGGTTTAGTTTATTTCCTGGGAAATGGAGGTTGATAAATTGAGGACCATGCCTAAAAACTATTGTTTGGTTGATGACCTGGGTTTCTCTGCTGCAGATGCTGGGGCTACATGACACATAGTTAAAATGAGGCAGTGCTAGTCATAAGATATTTTATTATAGGAAAGAGAAAAGAAGCTGGCCATGACCATGTGGAGAGAAAGAAAGGAGAGGAAGGATAAGAGAAGAAAAGGAGAGAGAGGGGGAAAGAGAGGAAGAAAGGAAGAGAGGAAGTGAGGACAAGAAAGCAAGAGCAAGAGTGGAGAGCAAGAGAGAAAGAGATGAAGGAAGAGAGAGAGAGGAAGGGGCAAACCGCCTCATACATTGTGAGATTGGGTTATCTGTCTGTGGGTCAGGGCATTCCTGGATGTGGTCAGATGACTAGGGGTAGAGTCACTAGAATGCTAGGAGCTTGGGGCATTGTCTACATGCCCAAACGCACATCACCTGCAGGGGGTGCTGCAGAGGGGGTACTGAAACAGGAGCCAGGGTCCCAGAAGTCATGGCCAAACTCCTTCCATCCTTTGCAGACAGGGCCCACTGGGTCACCAGAGTTCCAGACTTATATTCAACCGGGTCCAGGTTGTCTGAACAGACCAGTGCCCCACATTTGATATACTTAAGGAGTCATTGTAAGTAATTTGTTTTAGTAGTGCTGAGATCAAACTCAGAGCCTTGAACATATGAGGTAAGTGCTGTAGCACTGTGGTGCATCCCCAGCAGTTCTTATAATTGTTTGTCAGAGTAGTAGAGCATCTGAGTGCCTATGAACATGATTATAGCAAAACTTATTAATGCTTGGTGGTGATATTTTATATTTTATACTTTATACTTCTTAAATATGTGTCTTCTGCATTTTTTTTTTACTTTTTAATTATTTTATTTTATTATGTGTGTATGTGTGTGTCCATCCCCTGGAGGGCAGAAGAGTATTTGATACTTTGGAGCTAGAATTATAGGTGTTTGTGAACAATCTGTTGTGAGTATTAGTTTTAAAGTGTGGTCATTATAATCAAGCAGCAAGAACTTTTAAGATCTGTAACTCCTAATTATAATTTTTTAAAATTATTTTTTCAGTTGGAGATAAAGACAAAAGAAAAAGTGGCTTCTAATTGTTGGTATCAGGCCATCCGAAGCCTGTGACAGGAGGGACTTGCAGACTTGTTACCAAGGCAACAGCCACCATATTCCCAAAATTCACTGCCACCTTGCCCCTCTCTCTTCCAATAAACGTCTTACACATGGAACTGCTTTGGCCTGGTGTGGTGTTTTATAAAAATATAAGGAGAGAAAAGGAATATGTTTTGTGTATATGCTGTCAGGTGTGAAGGAAGGTAGTGTCTCTTTCAGCCCATATTGAGACATCCCTTCCCTCTGAGGGACCAGCCATGTGATGACACAGTATAGAATAGAGTTTATTCAGGGCATGGGGAAAGGAGATGAGGGAGTAAAGACAGAGAAAGACAGAGTGTAGAGGAGTAGAGGCCAGATATAAGCAAGCAGAGAGGGGGGAGGGGTTAAGGAATGGGGAGAAAGAGGGAGCAAGAGCAAGAGGACAAAGCAAGAGTAAGAGAGCAAGAGAGAGGATGGAACAAGCAGCCCCTTTTATAGTGAGCAAGCCATAACTGTGGGCAGAGCCTGGACTAAATGCCAACACTTTGCTAATATTCTCTAATGAATTCTCTAATAATATGAATATTACTAATATTCATATAAGGGGTTCAGATTATTTACTAACTTTAATCTCCAAACAATCAGTACCTATAAAATTATTGATTAATTCAAGTTTTATGAAAGTATAATTATAATTAATGCCTTACATACCTTTAGTTAAGTGGACTGTTTTTTCCTCCTACATTTTCTTTATCTACTCATCAAAATTTCCCTTTCCTGTGATTTTAGTCAGTTTTAAAGAAAACCATTTTATTTACTATCAAATCAAATATTCAACTTGATATTAGTTGATAATGGATCTTGTAAATGAATTTTAATAAAATCTATTGGTTTTTAATATGACTTAGCCAGATCCCCTAAAATTGAGATAGAGTTCTATGGATTTTAAAAACTAGTTATAGCACAATTACTGGATTAATTACCCTTAATATGTTTTTCAGTAAACAAGAATATTAATTCCCCAGCTGTGTCCCTCAAGTCCTTGCTGTTTACTTCTCCTTGGGGGTGTTTCTTTTTACAGCCTGTCCTCAGGGTGCACTTCTCCTGGCCACATGCTCAAGATCCATCGAGACTCTTGGCAGTCTGCTTTTCTCTCCTATCTCCTTTTCCTCCTCATTGTTTTTTCCTGCAACCGCAAGAACGTTAACTAAAACTTTTCTGCTTCCATGCTTGTGGGGCAGTGGGCAGTTCTGACAGCTGGTGTACAGTAGAGTGGCCACCTGAGAACCCTGAAGACCCACTGAGCAAAGTAAATTTGTTCACAAGAGACGGTGGGCATTCGGTGATAGCTCCTGAGACTGATGGCTCAATTTTCAGCCCAGACCCATCAAGGTTGCCTCTGCAGGAGATGTGGGCTCTATCAGGCAGGCAATGCCTCAAGCTCCCAGAATTCTAGCTGGACCTTACACCCAGTCATCTGACCACAAGCCAGACATGCCACACCCCATACAATAAGAGGGGTGGTTTACCCCTCCTCACTCTCTTACTCTCCTAATCTTCCTCTCACTCTCTTGCTCTCTTGTTCTCTTACTCTTCTCTTCTTCCTCTCACTCTCTTGTACTCTTGCTCTTGCTTTGTTCCTCTCACTCTCTCTTACTCTTTTCCTCTTACTCTTGTACTCTTGCTCTTTCTCTACTCTCTGCTCTTTGTTCTCTTCTCTTGCTTTCCTCCTCTCCCTTTTCTCTCTCTCTTCTTCCTCTCCTTTCCTTCCCTTTATTTAACCAGCATATTTTACCCTTCCTACAATAAAATAACTCATTTATACATTGCCTCCTTTTTAACTAACGTGCCATGCAGCAAACAGGTCAGCACCAGGGGAGAGAGAGAGACCCGGGCCTCAGCAGCAGGCTCCCTGCCACCAGGGAGAGAGAGCCTCAACCCACTGCCCCACATATGCTTACCAGTAATTGGCTGTTGCCACTTATATTTAAACAATAGCTTTAAGTTTGGGAGCAAGGTTTACACAACAAAGACTGGCATACATAGGAATTGGCTTATCTGGGGGCAGTCAGATTTTGAGAGCCAGTATTTAGCATTTGAATACATAGCAGCTCCAGAACACCTACAGGTTCTTTGATAGGAACAAACCATATTGAATTATAAATATCCTGACCAGTCACTTGCTTTTTTTAAAAATATGGATATTTTATTTATTTACATTTCAAGTGTTATCCCCTTTCCTGGTTTCCCTTCTGCAACCCCCTATCCCATCCCCCTAACCCTGCTTCTAAGAGGGTGCTCCCCAACCCGCCTTCCCATTCCTACTTCACCTCCCTAGCATTCCTCTACACTGGGACATCAAGCCTTCACAGGACCAAGGGGCTCTTCTCTCATCGAAAGACAAAGCCTCTTCAGCTCTTTCAGTGCTCCCCCTAATTCCTCCATTGGGGTCCCTGTGCTCAGTCTGATGGTTGGCTGCAAGCATCCCCATTTATATTGGTAAGGATCTGGCAGATCCTCTCAGGATACAGCTGTATCAGGCTCCTGTCAGCAAGCACTTCTTAGCATCCCCAGTAGTGCCTGGGTTTGGTGTCTGCATGTAAAAACTGAAAAACAAAGCCAGAGACCATGAACATGCATTCCTTGACATGGGCCAGAAATATAATACAAGCATTACTTGCAAAATTTAACAATAAAAGACATTATTGTTATTGGTATTGTTATTATTATTAATTTATTATTAATTTAAGTATACAGGTCTTTATGCCAAATGCATGCGAATTACTAACAAAAGAGGAGTTGGAAGACAGGCAGTTGTGAAACTGTTGACAGGGTGTTAAGAACTACACAGGAATCCTTTGAAAAAGCAAATACATGCTTAACCCCAGAGTCATTCCACCCCACCTAAGTATCTCTTATTTAATTTGCCTCCTTAAATTGTTCCCACTTTAAAATGCTATATAAACTTTACCGGTGATAAGTGCTACCCAAAAGAAGATATGTGAGGTGGTCAAAACTAAAAATGACTTAGACAACTGATTAGACCCTTAGCTGTTCTACAAAAATGTTCTTATGGATGGAGGCATTATTTTAAGCAATAAATGTGAATCTACATTTATAGCCAATTAGATTTTTAGGAAAAAAAAGCCTATTAGGATCTAAATGGTGCATTTAATTTTTAATAGAAAGGCAAATTAAGGTATGTTCTAGGTTGACAAACACTTTAAGGATAAATCCAATGTGTGTGTGTGTGTGTGTGTGTGTGTGTGTGTAGCAAACTATTCAAATATTCTTCCTTAGAGACAATACTAGTCCACAAGGTAAGTGATTTGGTAGTCAATCATTTTATCTGCATTCAGTGTAACTCACTGGGTAACTTGTATCTTGTTTTATGGAAATAGATGAGTTGTTCATTAGTGTAAAGGAGTCAGCAGATTTTCTCAAGGGAGCTTTTGAGAGCCACACTTTAGGTGATTTGAAACAAAGCTGTAGAGTTCATGTGGCTAAGGACTCAATAAAGAGATACAAATTTTCTTATTCTCATTTCATTTTATTTCCTCTAGGTGAATAAAGTATCATAGAACACTATTGCTCTATGTTACATTCAAATTTAGGATCCATTTCTTTATTTTTTTTTCATTTATGTTTCAAATGTTATCTCCATTACTGGCTGCCTCTCTGTAAACCCCCTATTTTATCCCCCTTTACCCTGCTTCTGTGAGGGTGCCCCCCAACCTATCTACCCATTCCCACCTCACCTCCCTAGTATTCCTCTACAGTGGGTAATCAAACTTTCACAGGACCAAGGGGCTCCCCTCCCTCTGATGCCAGATAAGGCTCCCTTGGCCCCTCAGTCCTTCCCCTAACTCCTCCATTGGGGTCCCTGTGCTCAATCTGGTGGTTGGCTACAAGCATCCCCATCTGTATAGGTCAGGATCTGGCAGAGTCTCAGGACACAGTTGTATCAGGCTCCTGTCAGCAAGCACATTTTAGCATGTGGGCTGGATCCCCAGGTAGGGCAGTCTCTGGATGGCCTTTACTTGAATCTCTGCTCCACTCTTTGTCTCTGTATTTCCTTTAGACAGGAGAAATTCTGGGTTAAAATTTTGGAGATGGGTGGGTAGCCAATTCCCTAAACTAGGTGGGCAATGCCTAACCTCTGGACATGGTCTCCATGGGTTTTCCCTCCCCTTTGTGAGGTATTTCAGCTAATGTCATCCCCATTGGGTCCTGGGAGGTTCTTGCTTTCCTGGCATCTGGGACTTTCTGGTTGCTACCTCCAGTTCCCCATTTCTCATTGCTACACACTTCTGTTCAATTTCCTCACCCTCTGTACATCTCATCCATCTCCTCTCATACCTGATTGTTGCCCCTTTTCCTCTTCCCCTCTTCTCTTCCTCCCAAGTCCTTCCCACCCTCTACTTCCCTTGATTATTTTGGTCCCCCTTCTAAGTGGGACTGAAGCATCCACTCTTTGGTTTTCCTTCTTCTTGCGCTTCATGTGTTTGTGAGTTTTATCATGGGTATTCTACACTCTTTGCCTGATATTTACTTATCTATGAGTACATACCAACTCTGGACTATCAACTCTAAAAGAGACTATCAATGTTATACACACACACACACACAAAGTTACACATACATACACACAAGCAAATGTATTTGGTTTTTATTTATAAGGAACTCTTACATTAAATGAAAACTTGGTTTATTTAATTATAAGAAACTCTAATATATTATCTGGATTATTTTGCTTGATATAAAATCATAAAAATCTGTATCCTCTCTCCACATACTCAACCACCACCTGCAACAACGGAACCATATTTAGTCCTAATGCTACTCAATCTCAATACTGATTTTTGTCTTTATTTCCTTGGTCAAGATCCTAGTTAAATCCATAACCCTACCCTAAATTTTGATTTTATTGCTTTTTTAAAAGAAGGATTTTAAATACTTCCACTGTTCCACTTAGATGAGATATCCATTGTCCAGGAGCATATTGTTGCTTTACATAGATGCCTGGATTTTTGGTTTATGTGCTGAGAGTTATATGTGTGCAACTTTTCTCAGTAATAACATGATAGCTAAAACTACAATGTAAACTAAAATAACTAACAAACACAATCTTGCAACATTTTAACAGAATAATGTCTGTTGTTATTGTTTTAATCTGTTTGAATTCAAAGCCATTGAAAACAAAATGTAGAATCAGAATCATTTTGTTATATCTTAATAATTAATTATAGAAATAAGAATATCAAGCATTTTATAATTTATTTGATTGTTAAATTTTTTATCGTGTGATGTCTTTCACAATTTAAAATATTTGTAGTTAAAATCACATATTCTTTTATAAATCATATTTAAAGGCATATAAATCATATGATAGATTTGCAAACACAGTCATAATTTTATTTTCATGTATGTACTATAATTCACTTGCATGTCACATTCATACATAGTTCTAAGTACCTTTTATATACTTTATTTTACTTGATATCTCATAAAAAGCTGTATTACAGTCAGCATACATCAAGCATCACCTACAAGGTCAGGAACATAGTGTGTCCTGCTACTGTACTATCTCAATACTCATTTTTGTCTTGGTTTCTTTGGCCAATATTAGATTCATTCATTGAATCCATGATCCTACTCTAATGATTCTTTTAGAACTGTGTTTCTAGCAGTATATTTGTTCTATCAATTAAAAATGCTGTATTTTTATAATTTTGTGACCCACCTCTTTTATTTCTATAACTACTGCCATGATAGAAGTATTCTTGCCTTGGTGGTGACTCCTCTATTAAAATAATGAGAAATCTAGATATAACCTGGACCAATGGTGAATGCTTGAAGGACTGACTACAGGAACAGAGTTGCAGAACAGCTCCAGATTTACCTCTATGATTGTGAAAATGTCCATCCTTTGTTTGACATCTGTATATATGCTAAGGTTTCTTTTCAATCCTCTAGCACACTAACTTATATACTTATTTATTCATTCACTTACATATTCTAAGTTTGCTTGTGATTCAAACTAGATCATTGGAGAGGTACCCATTTTTGTTTAACCAGAGCTCATTGCTCATCTCTTAGCATAATTGATTCCCTAAACTACCCCATTAACTGGGAATCTGAATTTGAACTAAACTATGAATGGTAAACACACTCTAGTGGAACATTTCCTGTTCATATTAGAGCACTTATGGGGCTCTGTGAGAGAGACTTTCCTCATTCTTTCATGTTAGGTAGGCATCACTGTGCCCACTAGTGTTATATATTTAGAAGTCAGTGTATACTCTATTAAAATGGGCTGTGTGACTCAACTGTAGTAAGTGTACAGAGCACTTCTTGTGCTATAAATTTATCAGGAGTTTCTCTGACTGCTCTACTTTTACTGAATTTCAATTTCTTTAGTTATCTCCTTCCTCTCTTGTATCTGAAAGTTGCTTTGAGATAATTTATCAGGCTGAGCTTCCTGTAGTCAAATAATTTTGTTACCTACAGTAGCCTTTGATTTTGTGAAAGAATATCCACCCAGTTTTTAATTGTTCATGATTTAAATACCCACGATGAATCTGACATATCAAAAATTCATAAATATTATTTCATATGATTGTTTGTGAGAACTGAAAAAGAGGATATGATTGTTAACTGTGATCTTTCTACTCTTAAATAGCACCGCAGAATCTCTTACTCTTAATAATAACTTGGGACTTATTTCATTGTCTACCTCGGATAGACTTTCCTGCTATGATAACAATCATTTTACCCAGGTCAACATTTTTAATTACACCTATAAGAAGAACTATATAAGTCTTAGTTTTCTTTCATTGTTTTATTTCTAGTAGCTCAGTGATCTACATTTTCATCCACATTGTCAGTATTGCTTTCTTTTATAATTAAATAATATTCTAAAATATATTTAACAACAATCTCCAATTTAATTTTCAGTTCATGAGTAAAATGATTTATCTAATTCTTTCCTTTTGTAATGCTTCAATGTATCTGACTTCTTGTCAGATAAATAGGCCTCAATTTTTTCTTGTATTATTTGAGTTTTTTCTTCCTCTGTATGTTGCTTCCATGCTTTGTAGATCTTTTTAGTATGATATGATTTCATTTGACTATTTTTTTGGTTTTAGGATCTTGTGCTTTGGAGTCTTGTCCAAAAGAAAATAATAAGAACTGAAACTTTTCCCTCATGTTTTCTTCTAAAAGTTTCAAAGTTTTATGTCTTAGAGTGCAGTTTTTAATCCATTTTTAACTTACTTTTGAAACAAGTGAAGGACAGATGTATGTATGTAGACACCTAGTTTCCCAGCACCATTTATTAAAAAGGTAGAGCCCTTTATCCATTGTATGTTCATAACACCTTTCTCAAAAATCAGCTGTGTGTTAGTATGCAGAAAAATTTCCAGGCTTGCTGTTCTGCTCTATTGGCCTGAGTGTGTTTTAAGGCTGGTGTTGGGACCTTGGTATGATATTTTATTGTCTTCTTCAGTATATCATTTGCTATTTCACTCATAAACAAAATGAAGAAATAAAGCATGGGGCATAAAAAAGAAAAGGAAACATACACACTTATATATATATTATGTATAAAAGCATGAGATCTTTGTTTTATTTTGTCTCAGTTATAGCTGTGCTGTGATTAGTTAGCACAGTATGACTAAATAACATTTTCCAATCAATGGCAATTCTTTTTGATGAATACTGTTTGTGTGTGTGTGTGTGTGTGTGTGTGTGTGCGTGTGTGTGTGTGTGACCACTAGTTACTAGTAGAACACTTTCTAACTAATCATAGTACTGCTATCTTCTATTTGTATTAAATGAAAGAGATTGGTATTTGCTCCAACTGTACCAGAACAGAAAATTCATTTTTATTTTAGTATTGGTTCTCAAATGTCTCACGTGTCCTTATTGGATAGATAGTGGTCTCCTATGGTACTCTTTTAATCTACTGCATTTCATATTAAGAATTTGCATGAGCCTAAGCTGCAAATGTTATTATGGAATGGCCAACAGAGGCATTAAATATATATAACATATAAAAATGTACAAATGTTCTAGAACTAAAACAAGCTTTCATATACACGAGCTCCATTGGACTTTGTTTACTGCACATAATAAATTAAATTAGCTGTTGTTTATTTTCAACAAATAATTAGTTTTTAATTGTAACAGGAAGGTATTATTGCCGGGGTTTTATTTATGGAGCTGACTCCATCATTCAGCTTGGGGGATAAGTGTGTTTACTGTGGAGTATATGTTATTTACTGTGAGGATTAATTTCACACACAGTACTAAGTGGCAAATTAACTCAGGTAGAGCTCTTTGATAACATATGCAGCCAGTCTGCATATCCACAAACTTGAAAAAGTGCTGCTCTTTGTCTTGGAAACCAGCAAAACAATAAAGATGAATTTGAGACATAAACCACCATGTATGTGAAATCCATTCTATACCCATTTACTTTGTAGGAAAGAGAAAAGGAATTAAATTTTATTTATTATTTATCCCAGCTTTAAAAAACACAAAATCTATGATTCATAATATGTTAGCTCCTAATTGTCTGTTTGCCATTACGACTATTTCTATAATGTAGTGGCTATTGTTCAGGTTTTATGGAAGCTGTTCCAACTCCAGATAGCAACATTTAGTCTTTGGGTTAGTTAGCCTTTTGTCATAGCATTAATAGTCCCACAATTCAAGTGGAATTTGGGGACCTGTACAGCCTACTGTAAATGTACCAATATTTTTGAAGTATTATTAAAAAAAAAATAGCAGAAAACAAATCAGCTGGAATGTGCACTTTCCTGTTCTCTCTGTATGACAACAAAAGCTTCAAAAAAGATAACAAAAAGCTCCAGGGCTGATACACTGATTCATTTTTGTCTTTGACACTTTAAAAAAATTAGTTTAATATCTTGACATCTTAAAAGGAGTCCAGATCTATCAACCAAAGAACAGCACGCCAATAAGAAAGACACACTATTGTTTTTACTAACCTTGCACATCCAGAATTTTGAATTGTCTTCCTTAGAATCACATGGCTGCATAGAGGAACTTTAGGATCACTGTAGTATGTACCATAAGGCTTAAGTGGGGTTTGCTATAAGCCAATGCACTTTAGTACTTCAAATAGGACAACACTTTGTCTCCAAGGTTTTGGATTTATAGATAAATTTACTTGTAAACACAACCCCACTGTGTCTGATGATGTTAATTTTTCAGGAGAAAATAAAGTCTCAATAAGATAAAATACTTCCTATTTTCCTGGGTTATGATCATTATTGTAACCTAAATGCCTAACACAGGTCCAGACTGTGATTGGTGAGATGTCACATTTTGTCAGAAATGAGGGATTTTCTTCTATGAATCTTTTTTGTATTAGGTAGGTTTTATACATACAAACTACATCTTGTTTTAAGAAATCAAGATATAATTCATAAACAATGAAATTCATATATGTTAAGTGTATAGTTTGGAAAGTTTTCACTAGTGTATTGCCTCTCCAATAGCCACATCATTATGTAGATTTATTACATTTTATTGGACCCTTCTATCTTCCCACATTTTCTGAAATAATCAAAGGAAATGCTGGGTTAGAGAAAGCTCTGCATTTAAGTTAAGAAAATATTTTCAAAAAGCTTCATAAACTAAACACTCTTTCAGTATTCCCACCAGCAATGAATGAGAGTGTCAGGTGTTTTCATTATTTTGTAGCATTACCACACTTTAAATAAGACATTTAGATAAGTGTCCAACAACTTTTCCTGTGACTGAAGAGGATTTTATATAGGCTTATTAGTCAATTTTTTTATTATTTGAAAATGTCAGTAGTTATTTGTTTGTGTGTGTGTGTGTATGTGTGTGTGTGTGTGTGTGTGTGTGTGTGTGTGTGTGTGTGTGTGCGTGTGTGTGTAGGGGCATTTAGCATAGCATGTTTGTGGTGGGTAGAAGATAAATGGATTGAGCTGTTTCTGTCTTTCCACCATATTGTTCCTAGAGATCAAACTCTGGTCACTAGACTTGATATTCAGTGTTTCTATCAATTTTTCCTATACTATTGATTAACAGACTCCACAATACATACTTACAGGGGTTCCTGTAAAATAAGTTATGAAGTTTGTGTTTTAGAAATGTTTTTTTTCCAATTCTGTGAGTTGATTTTTATTGATGAGCAGAAACTCTAAATTTTGATAAAACTAAAATTTACTAAATCTTTGCATCCTTTCTTGCTACTTCCCCTCTTTCCCTCACTCCCTTCTTTGTCCTTTCTCCTCTGTTTCCTTTGTAGCCATGTGGATCCTCTTATTTCCATAATACTACACAGTGTGTAGCCAGAGCTGGTGCTCACTTGCTTCCTTCATATTCTTAGCTGGTGCTATTTGTAGAATAAATTTCTTTTCCCATAATTGTGCCTGGGTGTGAAACTTATCTCTATGTTGTAAGATATTTTCGGCCTTTCTGGTTTGTTCCTCTCCTGTGTATGTCTATTGTGGCAATGACCCACACTGCTTTGGTTAATGTATCTTTGTTGTAGGTCATGAAGCCAAGCATTTTAAAACTTTAAAATTCATTCATCATGTTTAAGATATTCATAGAATTCCCGGTTTGATTTCCACATATATTTTACATTCAGCATATCAATTTTTGCAAAGATGACAACTAGGATATTTATTGGATTGTATTAAATTACTAAATCAAAAGAAATTAATATGAAAAATTTCAAATTAATACATATTACATATTTCTACAGTTATCCAGGTACTAAAAAAATTCTCAGAGTTATTTTCAGTGAAAGATGTTTGAACCTTTGATGTGAACTTCATGCCTAAGGATTCTGTGTTTGAGAACCAATAGAAGCAATACACTTTATTTTCTAACTGATGGCTACCAGGAACAGCAATGTAATTTGATATACTGACCTGTATCCTGGGATATTTCTAAGTTCATTTGTAACTTTTATGAGTTTCAAAATTGATTCCTTTGGAATATTCTAAGATTCTACCTCAGTGAATATTAGTTGGAGACAACCACAATGTGTCTTACAACTACATTTATTAGAATTTTCAAACTGATTTTATCTGCCAGTCATTTTGATTAGAAGTCTTAGAACAAAGAATTGCTCAGACATCAGAAACTTAATTAGAAAAATTTAGATACAAAACATGTTTGGATTGTTTCTAAATCAAAGAAACTTGGGGGAGAGGGGGTGAAAGGGTTTATTTCTGCTTATACTTCCAGGTAACAGGCTATCCCTGAGGGAAGTATAATATCCAAGAGAGCTAATATCCAAGATATACAAAGAACTCAAGAAGTTAGACTCCAGACAATCAATAACCCTATTAAAAAATGGAGTACAGAGTGAAACAAAGTGTTCTCAACTGAGAATTACAGAATGGCCAAGAAGCACCTAAATAAATATTTAACCTCCTTAGCCATCATGGAAATGCAAATCAAAACAATCCTGATATTCCACCTCACACCAGTCAGAATGGCTAGGATAAAAAAACTGAGGTGACAGCACATGCTGGCAAGGTTGTGGAGAAAGAGGAACACTTCTTTATTACTGGTGGGATTGCAAGCTGGTACAACCACTCTGGAAATCAGTTTGATGGTTCCTCAGAAATTTGGACATAGTACTACCTGAGGACCCAGCAATACCACTCCTGGGCAGATACTCAGAAGATGCTTCAACATGTAATAATAATGCATGCTCAATTATGTTCACAGCAGCCTTATTTATAATAACCAGAAGCTAGAAAGAACCCAATGTTCCTCAACAGAGTAATGGATACAGAAAATGCAGTACAGTTACACAATGGAGTACTAATCAGCTATTAAAAAAATGAATTTATGAAATTTTTAGGCAATTGGATGGATCTGGAAGATATCATCCTGAATGAAGTAACCCAATCACAAAAGAACACATACGGAATATACTCACTGATAAGTGGATATCAGGCCAGAAGTTCAGAATACCCAATGTACAATTCACAGACCACATGAAGCTCAAGAAGAAGGAAGACCAAAGTGTGGATACTTCTCTCCTTCTTAGAAGGGGGGACAAAATACTCATGGAAGGAGTTGCAGAGACTAACTATGGAGCAGAGACTGAAGGAGGGTCACTCCAGCCTGATATAGCTGTCTCCTGAGAGACATGCTCTTCAATTAGATCTCAAAACAATCATAGGAGACAGGACAAGCATTTTTAACTATACTTCACAAATGAAAAAAAGTGACTTTGCCAAGAGCTTCTAGAATCCTCTTCAGGTAGATCTATTTCCAATTTTATAGAACAGTTACTAGAAAATCTGAAACTCAAATGATTTCTCTTAATTTCTGGTATATGTATTTTACATCAATTTATATATTTGTCAAGGCTAAACTTTACATTTTAGCTGGGAAGTAGAAGTATACAGCCTTAATTTCACCACTAGTGAGAAGAAGATGGACCTTTGAATTTAAGGACAGCCTGGACTACAGAGGAAGTTCTTAGGATAGCCAGAACTACACAGAAAACAAGTTCCCTCTAAAACACCACCACCAACAACAAAACAAAAGAAAACAAAACACAACAAAACATGAATATACAAACATTTTTTCTTTTTTCTTCTTTCCTTCTCCCTTCTTTCTTTCTTTTTCTTCCTTCCTTCCTTCCTTCCTTTCTTTCTTTCTTTCTTTCTTTCTTTCTTTCTTTCTTTCTTTCTTTCTTTCTTTCTCTCTTTCTTTCCACTCCAGATTTTATTCCCACTAACCCAGTCCAACCTTCAACTGGTCCACATCCCATGCCTGCTCCCCACCACACTGCCTGGTTAGTAGTCTAGTGTTTGAGATATCTCAGGGGTCCACATTAATTGAAACTGCTGGTCCTCCTACAGGGTTGCCCTCCTCCTCAGCTTCTTTCAACCTTTCCCTAATTCAACCACAGGGATCAGCAGCTTCTGTCTATTGGTTGGGTGAAAATATCTGCATCTGACTCTTTCAGCTGCTTGTTGGGTCTTCCGGAGGGCCGTCATGATAATTCTCTTTTTGTGAGTGCTTCATACCATCAGTAGTAATGTTAGGCCTTGAGCAGGATCCCAATTTGGGCCTGTTGCTGGACATTCTTTTCCTCAGGCTCCTCTCCACTTCCATTTCTGCAGTTCTTTCAAACAGGAACAATTATGGGTCAGAGATTTGACTGTGGGAAGGCAACCTGCTCTATCACTTGATGCCCTGTCTTTCTGCTGGAGGTAAGTTTTATAAGTTCCTCCTCTCTACTGTCAGACATTTCAACTAAGGTCCCTCCCTTTTAGTCCTGAGAGTCTCTTATCTCTCAGGTCTCTGGAGTATTCTGGAGGGTTCCTCAAATTCTTACCTCCCAAGTTTGCCTGTTTCTATTCTTTCTGCTGGCCCTCAGGTCTTCAGTCCTTTTTCCTCACCCAATACCAGATCAGGTTTCCCACTCTCCCCCACCCCTTGTTCACATTCCCTCAAAAGTCCCTCTCTCCCTCCCCACTTGTGATTGCTTTCTTCTCCCTCCCAAGTGGGACTGAATTATTCTCACTTGGGCACTTCAGTTTATTGACCTTTTTGAGTTCTGTGGACTGTACCATGTGTATTCTGTATTTTCTTATGTACTACTTATTATTATGTAATTACTTATGTATTATGTAATTAGTTATTAGTGATTACATACCATGCATAGCCTTTTGGATCTAAGTTACCTCACTCAGGATGATATTTTCTAGTTCCATCCATTTGCCTGCAAATCTCAGGATGTCCTCTTATTTAATAGCTGAGTACTATTACATTGTGTAAATGAGCCACATTTTCTGTATCCATTCTTCTGTCTTGGGACATCTGTGCTGTTTCCAGCTTTTGACTATCACAAATAAGGCCACTATAAACATAGTAGAACATGCCCCTGTGGCATGGTAGGATATCTTTTGGGTATATTCCCAAGAGTGATATCGCTGGGTCTTCAGGTAGATCTATTTCCAATTTTCTGGGGAAGTTCCAGATTGATTTCCAGAGTGGTTATGCCAGTTTGCAATCCCACCATTAATGGAGGAGTGTTCCTTTCTCCATATCAGCTCCAGCATCTGATACCACCTGAGGTTTTGATCTTAGCCATTCTGATTGGCATAAGGTGGAATCTCAGGGTTGTATGATTTGCAATTCTCTGATCACTAAGGGCTTTGAACATTTCATTAGATGCTTCTCAACCATTTGAGATTCCTCTGTTGGGAAATCTCAGTTTAGTTGTGTACCCCATTTTTTGATTGAGGTTTTTTTTTTTTTGGTGGTTAGCTTCTTGAGCTCTTTATATATTTTGGATATTAGCCCTCTATCAGATATGGTGTTAGTAAAATAATATAAAATATCTTGGGGTAACTCTAACGAAACAAGTGAAAGACCAGAATGACAATAACTTCGAGTCTCTCAAAAAAAAATCAAAGAAGATATCAGAAAGTGGAGAGATCTCCCATGCTCATAGATTAGCAGAATAATATAGTAAAAATGGACATCCTACCAAAAGCAATCTACAGGTTCAATGTAATCCCCATCAAAATCCCAACACAATTATTCAAAGGCATGGAAACAGCAATTCTCAAATTTATCTGGAAAGGTAAAAATCCCAGAAGAGCAAAAACAATACTTAAGAGTAAAAGAACGGATAGGGGAATCACCATTCCTGACTTCAAGCTTTACTACAGAGCAATAGTGATAAAAACTGCTTAGTATTGGTACAGAGACAGAAACATTGATCAATGGAACAGGACTGAACACCCAGAGTGAAACCACACACTTATGGACACTTGATATTTTACAAAGCCACCAAAAATATACAATGGAAAAAAGAAAGCATTTTCATCAAATGGTGCTGGTCTAACTGGCTGTCTGTATGTAGAAAAATGAAAATAGACCCATGTTTGTCACCTTGCACAAAGCTCACGTCCAAGTGGATCAAGAACCTCAACATAAAACCAGATACACTGAAATTAATAGAAGAGAAAATGAGAAACAGCCTTGCACTCATTGGCACAGGGGGAAATTTCCTAACCAGAACTCCAATGCCTCATACTCTAAGATCAAGAATTGATAAATGGGAACTCTTGAAACTGGAAAGCTTCTGTCAGACAAAGGATATAGTCAATAGGACAAATCAGCAACCTACAGATTGGGAAAAATCTTCACAAACAAAATTTAAAAAATATATTTTGATGCAGGCTTTTCTAGTGATGACAGGTTGCAGATGTGTGTGTGTGTGTGCATGCATGCATGCATGTATCTGCATGTACATGTGTATCTTTAAAATCTGGAAAACATAGAATGTAAGGAAATTAAAATGATAAGCCGTAAAGAGAAATGAATTAGTGAAGAGAAAGAGGTAGCAATGTGAAGCCTGCATGATAAACACAGAAGGGTACTGTTTTGTTTTGTTTCTTGTTATAACAGCTCGACCTAAAGTACCTGTGGTTTTTCTTGCTACACAAAATACTGGTTGCCTTTTCTGGAATGTGTGATTCAGAACAGCACAGATTTTTAGTATCCTCCCTGCTTTCAGTGTATGTATGATAAATGAGCAACTCCCTCTATACCCTACATCTCCAAACCACCTCTACCCTGAGAAGTTTAGAAGCACTCCTTTATATTTTACAGTTCAAAGCCAAGGTCAACTACTGCTCAGAAACTCTTCTCCAACCCTTTATGGTGGAATACATCCTTCACTTAGTACATTTTTGTAGTTTTCTGGAAAAAAGGTCTATATTGTTTCTGCAGAGGTTTGGATTAATTAGTCTGGGTTTATTTGAATTGGGATATTTTCTTTCAAGCCAGAATTTTCCAACACTTTTTGTTTCATAAATAAGGTAATGAAGGAAATGATGTGTTTCAATCAAACATAATCTAAGCAAGGAAATTTACACTCCTACCGTATATTACTTGAACCAACTCAGGAAAAGATGAAGATGTTTCATATTTTCCTTTGTTATTTTAAGCCTGAAACTGAACCTGGCATTCTGTCTGTACTGGAACAATGATACCTTCAAGGCACTGAGTGTGTAATACTCGTTTTTAAGGTTATAAATATTTTTCGATTTATTCCCAACAAATTTAATTATTTTGGTATACATTAAAAGGTGCTCGTTTCTCATTGTCTTTTGCTTATTTATGGTTCTGGGGATTGAATCCAGAGACTTACAGGTGCTAGGTAAACATTCTACCACTGATCATTGCCTACTTTTAAATATATTTTGCCATGGATTATCACCCCAAATACACTAATATAATTTTGGATGTCTACATGAATTACTTCTTTATCTCCGTTGTTTCCATCACCAAACCTACCTCTCAGCAACTAGAGCACAGACTAAGAGAACATGCTGTTTGGGGGTTAGGGTCTCTCTGTGGAGCCCAGCATGCTGTCCTGAAGTTCACTTTATACACTACGATATGCTTGAACTCAGGAGGCCTGGCTTTGACTCTTAAGAGCTGACATTAAAGCTATGTGCCACCATGTCTGGCTCTAGAACATATATTTTCTTAAAATGTGTTTCGTTTACTGCTATATACCTCATACCCCATAAAGATAACATGAACACAATAGTATTCAGCAAATATCTGTTAAACATACAAGTGAATTAATCCAAGTATTCTGAGTTCATAAATTTACATTACTAATTTATAATCTCCTCCAAAACTAGGTCCAAATTCTGTCTTGCCACAAGAGAACAAAAAAAAAAAAAAAAAAAAAAAAAAAAAAAGAATGAAAAAGTGCTGTATATAGTGTGGAAGAACAGTTCCCAAAAATTCTTCATTTGTTTTTCATGAAATAATCCAGTAGCAACATTTTTTCTCCATCATTTCCACCTTTGTATATTTCTTTGATGTTAAACTCTGAAGTTAGAGGTTATATAACGATGAAAGTAAAGTAGAAAAACTAAAAAGTATCAGTGTTAACAGTAGCAATAAATAATGTTTTGCTAAAAGCTGGCTAAGAATAGATGGCAGAGTCTATGTGGGAGTATGCAAATGATATGCAAATCAGAATCTAATTTTAATGCAAATGCTTATGTGGACTGCCTAACTATTTCATGCACCTGGATAGAGCCCCTAGGAAAATTCTAACAGAGAGAAATGTGCTCTCAGCAATGTTTTAATGACTGGGTGGTTTGAAGAGCAGTGGGTACTACACCTGGCATGCATTATAAGGTCTGTTAGTCAGCTGCTGAAAACAAGCTCTTGTATATGTGATACTGCTTTGCAGCTTTGGTGGCTACCAATCTGAGTTACACATATCTTTGTTGCACATTCCATAAGTGAGTCTCAGGTTGATTTCTTTCAGATTACTAGGCAGTGTTTATCAGTTAATATATCACTAAGTATAGGAACATGCAAAACTTTGAGATCATGAATACTGCTGAATGTTAGTGATCTCAATTAGATGGTCATGTTTTAACACATGACCTAGTAGATGAGGTCATTTGCATCCTTCTTGCAATATTAATTTTCTAAATTAAAGAACAATTGGACAAAATTTTGTGGACAAGTTAAACATATCACTATGGTTGTTTTAAAAGCTTAGCAACCATCAAGTTGACAGGAAAACATTCAAAAGACATAGATAAGGGATGTACATTTTTTTTCTTGTGACAGTGCCATGTACATTTTTTTTTCTGGTGACAGTGCCATGTGGTTTCTCTAACCTTAAAAATGACAATTAGGAAAATCACTATCTTATGATTCTTTATTACTATCAATCATCTGCTTTCTTACCTTCATTGATTTAATAGAAAATAAAATAATATTCTTTGCAGTTACTACAGGAGTTCTATCTGGGTTTCGTTGGTTTATCTTTAATTGATACACAGAAACAAAAGTGATAAAATTTCTTGGTACCATGTGATACATCAGTACAATTATACATTATGGAATGTGCTATTTTAAAAATTAAATTGACTTTCATTTCCAGCATTATGACTGTACTTAAAGGAATAGTCCTGCCTCACTCATCAGACTTCGTACTGCATAGTCTACATGTTTTTGTTAAATTACTAGCCTAGCAGAAATAACTTGGATATTCCAAAGACAGAGTCAAAAAGAAAGATAGTTAAGAAAGAAGGAAGAAGGAAGGAAGGAAGGGAGGAAGGAAGAAGGAAGGAAGGAAGGGAGGAAGGAAGGAAGGAAGGAAGGAAGGGAGGGAGGGAGGGAGGGAGGGAAGAAGGAAGGAAGGAAGGAAGGAAGGAAGGAAGGAAGGAAGGAAGAGCAGACCAGTTTTTGTGGGACAATTTTTTATATGGGAGAAATAGGATTTTTGAGAGAACAAACACCTGTAGCATTGGGCTAAGAGGATTCTAACTTTTCAGGTACTGTGCACCAAGTAGTTTCCTGCCTTTTTGCCAGTCACAGAGACAATTAATGTGATCTTGTTTCCAGGTAGAATATCCTAGTTCTCAGCACAGAGGAGCTGAAATAATTTGACAAGATGATGCACAGTATTAGCAACATGTCTTAGTTCCCAAGCAAGATGTGCTGAATTCCTTATTTTATTCTTAGGGACATTATAATTTTAGAAGAGTTGTAAAGATATATGATTCTTAATTTGGAATCATGAGACACTAAATGAAATAAGGAAAAAACAAGAAATAATGAGTTCATAGGTACAGATTGCCAAAGACTTCGATAGAAAGTCAATATGAATGAAGAAAAAAAATTGTGAGGGGACAGGTAGAGAGTGGTTCAATAGTGAAGATCACACACTGCTTTTGCCAAGGACCAGATTCTGGTTCCCAGAACCCTGTCATCAGAGCTCACTACCTCTTTGAACTCCAGCTGTAGAAGACCTGACACCCTCTTCTGGCCTCTGTTGGCAGCTATATAACATGGCCTATACTTGCACAGACACACATTTGCATCAATTAAAATAAAAATAAATCTTTTTTAAGACAGAAATACAATTTTAAAGATAAAAAGCATCAAATATACAGAAAAAGAGCAAAACATAGTATACATGTAGGATGAACATCTTTAGCATTTTTGAGCTATAAAAATATAATACTTAATATATTATAATACATAATATATTAAAATATATGATCTTTTATATATAATATATGACATATTCTATTATATATAATATATTGCACAGCCTATTAAATATAGCTAAAGATAGAGTCAATGAGTTGGGCTATGTATTTGAAGAAATTACCCAAAATATACTGCTAGAGAATAATGTTCAGAATGAAAACAAAAGATGTCTAAACATGCCATGACATAAATTTCTCAGCAATGGCCAAATGTAACAAGTCCTTAAATATTCATAAAATCTGCTAGGTATAAAATGAATGTCAAAGATAAATATTTCTAATAAATCCAGGGAAAAGTAGAAGAAAATGCAATGACTATAAATTTACTGTATCAAGAACTTAAATATAGAAAGATAGATGAAAACAGAGAGAGATAGATGATAGATAGGTAATAGTTACATAGGTGATAGATAGCACAACTTTTACTTGTAAATCAGAAAACTAACACCTAACAGAAATTTTAAAATTGAAATGTCACCTGAAAATTTAACCTGAGAGATGTTTCTGTGTACTATGACAATCTGATTCCATCCCTAATTATGGTCCTTGCTCCAGAGAGAGAGAGAGAGAGAGAGAGAGAGAGAGAGAGAGAGAGAGAGAGAGAGAGAGAGTCAGTCAAAGTCTGTGGGCCTAAATTTTGTCTGTAGAGAAGTTACTCTTCTAAAGTATTGTGCCTTATTGTAAGAATCCATTCTTAAGATGCAGTGCATATTTTCAACACCCTTTAAATTTCCTTCTTATAAGATTTGCCTGACAAACCTTTGGCTACACAAACACAAAACAACCTGATTTCTGTATATAATTAAGGAACTTCCATTCTATGGCCCAGGAACATGTGTTTATGGTTTGTTTTCCAGAGGAGCTATGGGCCAAGCAGTATTTTGAGTAATATGTAACCTTTCTACTTCCAGTCCCACTTAATGGATATCATGACAGGTAGAACAGAATACCAGAGATTCTATTGCACACTTCAAATCTATAGACAATGAACTTTAAACTTCTAGTCTATATTTCTTTATTTGTTCTTTTTTTCCCAATCATGATAATGCTTTCTGACAGGTCAGCCTTTTGTATAATTTTTGGTAGATTTTTAGGACCTGTGTTCTGTCCTTGTTTCTCACTTACGTCATTATTCAAATTGCAAGGTTTAGAGGAATTTAATCTAGTAACATCACATCCAAAAACCTTCTAGGTCTGTGTGATCTGACTAGAATGCAGACACACCACACACCTTTCATCCCTATGGATGGAATACAGACATACTTTTACTACACACCTTTATCCCAAACTATGACATCTATTGAAGGGCAGACAAAATGGCAAATCAGAGAAAGATTTGACAGAATCAATCAGAAATAGGATATACCCAACTCTCACAGAAAGAGACAGGTGAAATAGGATATTTAAGAGCAGTGCAGGGGGAGAAGTTCAGAGAGTTCATATTGCTTGTAGTTCAGTTGAGTACAGTTGAGCTCAGTTAAATTCATTTAGCTCCATTCAGTTCCATTTCAGTTCAGTACAGTTCAGTTCATTGGAGTCAAGCAGTGCAACTCAGATGCCAGTTTGAATCAGTCAGCTTGGAGAAGAATATGAGCCAGAACAGCTGAGCTGAACCTGGCAGCCAGAGTTTGAACCAGCTAGAAAGTGTGAGTTTATTCAGCTGTAAGTCTGGGAGACTGAAACATTTTAGGCCTGGGTTAGCAGACAAGGCTGGAAGCTGAAGCCTTCCAAGATCCAGGCTTTGGAAAGACTAGATAGTACGGAGGTTAGGAGCCTCCAAAACACATAGTCATAAAGCTGAGGTACAACTCTCATATCATCCTTTCCTATGATGAAACCAACTTTTATTGCAAGAGTTAAGTCCAAACTAGTTACTCAAGAGTGTCAAGTTCCAAGAAATTTTCCCCTTTTATTAAAAATAGATTCTTTTATCATCCAATCTATTCTGATTATAGCTTCTCCTCCCTCTGCCATTCCCAGTTTCCTCCCATCTTCCCTGCCCTTTGGATCCACTCCTTTTCTGTTTCTCATTAAAGAACAGGCTTCTAAAATACAACAACTAAACATGACAAAAATATATAATAAGATGAACCAAAACTATCATATCCAAGGTAGACACCCAACAAGAGGGGAAAAGAACCCCAAGAACAGGCACACAGTCAGAGACCTACTTATTCTCATGGAATGAAGTCCCAGAAAACTACTAAGCTAATAACTACAATATATATGCAAATAACTAGTTTTGCTTTTATTTCTTCTTTTGGGGTTTCTGGTTATGACAGTGAGTCTCAAATCTGTCACAAGCATCTCACAGCACTTTAACTCTGATATCTTCTGCTATTATCAACATAAATTTTGTCTCAAATGGTACTCTGCTCATTTCAAAAGCCAAGCCTTCTTCATGTTGCTAATTTTCAGTTTTTATAGAGAGGGAGGAACACTTTGTAACTTTTTTTGTGACCGAATCTGTCATGAGAACTGAGAAAAGTTCTGGCTCTTGAATTCAGAGCTTTCTCTGAAACTGAAGCTAAATCTTTCTCCCAGAAGTTCTGGAACATGAAAGATGGTAAGGACTTTGTGGATCTGTGTATCATAGTATGTTTAGATCTCTTACTTTCATTGGCATTGACTCTATAGTATTGAAAAAAATAAACAACCAAAAAATATGAAAACAAAACATAGAAGACACTTGGTACCAAGCCTTAGGATTTGACTTAAATCTCTGGAACCCACGTGATGACTGAAAGGATCTACTTCTACTGGCTGTCCTCTGACTTTCTCATAAAAGGTCTGGCACACAAGTGTACAAACACACATACACATACACACACACACACACACACACACACACACACACACACAATGTATTAAAAAGGCATTCACTCTGATTAAACCAGATTGCCAAATGTGTGGGAATTTTCCTTTAGGGGCTTGATTTCTTTTTATTCAAGTTCAGTCTTCCTGAGAATAACCAATATTCTTAATGGGCCTCATGCATCAGGTTCGTGTTATTTTGTTTTGTTCCATGCATAATGCATTCTCTGAAATTTAAGTCCCACAGAAATGGAATTTCTGTTTTAAAGATCATTAGGCATCTAAGAATCTCAAGGATAACTTAGATCCTTCCTTCCTTCTTTCACAGTACTGGAAGTTTATAAGTATGCTTATGGGGTAAAATGTCATTAACAGTTAGTGCCTAACTGTGAACTCTACCAGCTACAATAAAAACCAGCATAATAAGCTATACCCATGAATGTAATAGTAGCATAATGTTAAGAGTAACTATTAGATTTTTTATATAATACTAGGAAGGCCTAGTACTATAATCCTGGTCAACAACCCACACAGAGGAACACATAAATGGCAGAAGTTATCTATTAGAATGATTTGGTGAAGTGAGGCAGAGTACAAACTGCTCTTGAATTTCATGTTTTTGTCTGAACAAGACAGCCAGCTTTTCCATGTGGAGTAGGAAGGATTGCAAGTCCCAAAGCCTACCTGGGGAACTATTAACAGTTACTTTGCTGGGGAAGGCTGGGAGTAGGGGAGAAGGGGAGACTCAGATTTCCTTGAAAGTGTGGCTCCTCAAAGGCTGGTTGATTGCATCCATGAGTATATGAGAAGCACAAACTGGACTTGGTGGATAAGCTATTCATGAAGGATAAACAGAAATGCTGTATGGCAGTTTCAAAGAGCCTTCTTCAAGAAAAACATTGTCTTCATCATACTCTCTACTTCTAGAAATATGATAATGTGGTTATATCTCCAAATAGAATACTAAACAGAAGAATCCTCATCCACAACATCATGAGATCAAAGTCTTGAAGTACCAACCCCCATATGTATGTGTGTGTGTGTCCATAATATGTGTGTGTGTGTGTGTGTGTGTGTGTGTGTGTGTGTGTGTGTGATATTTTCTTAGTTAGGGTTTCCATTACTGTATAGAGACACAATGTCCAAGGCA
The DNA here is from genome assembly GCF_008632895.1 of Mastomys coucha. Lineage (NCBI taxonomy): Eukaryota > Metazoa > Chordata > Mammalia > Rodentia > Muridae > Mastomys > Mastomys coucha. The sequence goes on along the minus strand of NW_022196912.1, from coordinate 3,271,350 downwards.
ACTCTTTTTTTTTTTGTTTTGTTTTTTGTTTTTTGTTTTCTGTTTTTCGAGACAGAGTTTCTCTGTATAGCCCTGGCTATCCTGAAACTCACTCTGTAGACCAGGCTGGCCTCAAACGCAGAAATCCACCTGCCTCTACCTCCCAAGTGCTGGGATTAAAGGTACATGCCACCACCGTCCAGCTCAAGGCAACTCTTATAAACAACAACATTTAATTGGAACTCTCTTACTGGTTCTGAGGTTCAGTTCATTATTATCATGGTGGGAAGCATGACAGTTCCCAGGTAGGCATGGAACTAGAGGAGCGAAGAGTTCCACATCTTGTTTTGAAGGCCTTGAGAAGATTTACTCTTCGATTCTGAGTGAAGCTTCAAATGCCACCCCAATACTGACACATTTGCTCCAACAATGCCACACCAGAGTACTGCCCCCTACACACACACACACACACACACACACACACACACACACACACATATACATACATACATACACGTATATACCTTTATATACATGTATTTCTAACCTGTTTTAGCCACTCCTTTTGAGGCTTTCTTTAATTTATAAATGAACTAACTGAATTTAGCACGCTATAAAGTTTGTTAACTATTTTATATGTTACTTAAAGTCCGACTTTCTTAATCTTATTAACCTTAAATGTTCGCTTTTTGTTTCCTCTGTCCATTCTACTGCTGGGACTTCTCTACCACTGACTTGCTTCTTCATCCCTTACATTTGTTGAAATATAGGTAATTTTCCCTGGAGGTCTGTATTCTCTGGCCAGCTACAGCTTTTGGATCTTCAGTCTTCAATTCAATGGTTCCACAAATACCATTCCCCTTCTACTTCAATTCTCCACTGAACACTGGGTCTCCTGGAGCTACAACACAGCTTTTCTGTTCTTCAGAACTAAAGACATCGTACTTTGTGCCAGGGTTTGTTTTCTACCAGGTCTGGCATGGCTGCAGAAGGGGAGATGTGACACAGTTCCTATAACTGGAGCGTTGCCAGGCTAGGCTATTGATCCGATGACTTCCACTTGTGCTGATGGTTGCTGTTGCCCCAAAGATGATCTTTTGTATTTACTACTCTATTTTCAATCCTTCTTTCTGGGGAAATATACTTCCCCCATTACTCAGAGCTAATCACTCCATAGTAAATGAAACAGTTCTCAGGAATGAGGAATGGAGATGGTCAGGAGGTTATGGAGGATGAGGAACAAGCCCTCTGCTTGGTGTTCAGGGTCATGGGAAAGGGTCTAGACAATATAATCCTAAGTGTCATAGAAGCCTACATGGATCTTTTTGAAAAAGGTTTGTTGCCAGATTTTTGGACTCATGAGAAAGCACATGTACCCTCTGCTTCAGTGACTGCTGCATTGATTAGCCAGGATGAACTTGGAGACATCAAGGATAGAAAGAGTGATTTCAGGAAGAAACTGTATGGACAGAAAATATAGGAATTTATATATAATGTAGAAATAAATAGTATTAGAAGAGTGCATGAGGCTATGAAATTGCTAGGATAAAGAAATGAAAATTAGAGAATTAAAAGATGATGTAGAGCATATAAAAATTTAGTACTGTTTTTGTAGCTAATTGAAGAATTGAAGATAACAATGCCTGAAAAGATATTAGAGAGAGCTGTTTAAATTATATAAATTCTAAACTTTGTAAGGAATCATTTTAATTTTAGTAGTTTGTCACTTCTCTATTCTTATAATTTCTAAATACTGTTGTCTTCTGTACCAGAAAACTGGAAGAGCTGTGCCCAGCTATCCATAAAGAACAGGCTGTGTAAAACTATAAGGAAAAGTACTGTTGCTTTGTTCCTGGTTCTGGTCTAAGCGAATAGGAGTTGGGACGATTGATCCGAGACTTATAGAATTTATGTAAGTCTAAGAATTCTTGATAATTATTAGCAATGATCAAAGCTTTGATGATGTAGCTTTAGTAGATAAAAGACTGGGTTCAGACACTCTGAGAAGGGAGAAAGCAACAGCATGGGAAGGATGAAGGAATTAAGAATTCAGCTGAAGAATAAAGAATACTGAGAATTGTCACAGAACAGAGAGAGTACTGAACTAGCAGCTGCATCTACTACTGACTTCAAGTCATTGAATTAGTGCTGCTCCTATTCCTCCCTTTCTCAGGACCCTCCTCCTACTGAGGCAGGATCTTGGCAGTTTGCTGCAACTTGTGTCCTAATTGTTCATACAATGGAAGGCTTAGTAAATTTCTTAAAAGATTATCTTGTGTCTAGGATGGATAAAGTAATATAAGAATAAAACATATATCTATAGAAAGAGCATTAATTGAAAGTAGACAAATGGCTAATATAAAACTGTTAAGAACATTTTCTCTCTGAATCACACTCCAGCTAACATCTTTGAATGGTAGCATGCTATCCTCGTTGGCACATAAACCTGACCTTCACTGGCCACCTTGTCTGAGATATTCCTCAATTCACCATACAAATGTCTCTATTATGTTCAGTAGCATCAATAGGACAATAAAAAGGTATGCCCTTACTTCAGTCCCAGAACATAGTGTTCATTATCATTAATGATTATCACAACCTGAGAGAAAAGTCAATTGACCTCTTAGCATATAACCTCTGGCTACATAATCATGCTTCCCCAGGGACCTGGTTTGCATTTGATAGGACAGAATTAATTTGGCATAAAAATATTCTTTGACCTACTTGAACTTTAAGTAGAATACACAATGACCTACTTTGACAATATATTAACTTTTCTCACAGTTGCTATTTTTCCCAAATCTTCGTTCATTACCTTGCCAAAGTGTTTGTGTGAAAAGATTCTTAAGCTCTACATTACACCTATACTGGAATGTTAATTTTTTAACAGCACTACATTGTCAACAAACAGTTACAGCAGGGAGTAAGCAGGAAGTTAGTATTAGAATGAAATGGAGAGTGATTCTGAAATGAAGATGGCAGAAGCAGATTATTTTAAATTTTAATTGGCATGTGTTTCTGATCTAAGACTATACCAAGACACTTAAAGGAGAACACCATTTATAACATGGATGATCAATACTTCAAAAAGAATCAAGTTGTCTTTTCATAGAGACAGCATATTCACCCTGCTAGATAATCTAAAAAAAAGTACACGGACATAGCATTTAGCAGCACATACCTTTAATCCAATCATTCAGAATTCCGAGACAGAAGGTTGATGAATTTGAGGCTGGCATAGTTCATGTAGCCAAAAGCTTGTCACACTGGGCAGAAAACAAACAAAACAACAAGAACAACAACAACAAAATACCAGTTTGGTGTTTACTTGTAAATATCTTGTTAGAAATATTAAAGAATTTGTAAAGCTGGGCCTGGTGTCACCAACCTAAAATTCAGCAAGTTCAGGACCACTATAAGCAACTTAACAATATTGCAATTCAAAATGGAAAAGGTACTGTATAGAGATCAAAGTAGAGTGCCTTGGGCTCTACATTCAGTTCACAGTGGTAAAGAAAATATCAATGGAAAGAAAATCCTTTAAAGGTGTTACCTCTTATAGTCTTGCTGTGGCTCAATTTCAGTGGATCAACACCCCATAATTAAACAGTTCTATCTTGAATATGCTAGAAAAATTAGAAAAAAACAAGCCTATTCATTTCACATTCTGTATCTTTACTTTATCAAAATAAAAAACTTTCAGATGGATAAATTTCTTTTGTTCTTTTGTACAGCTCTCTGGGTTTGGAGCAGTGCTTGATTCATACTGAGCTCAGGAAATTATTATGGATTTAAATTATATTTAGGATTATGTGACATAAAGTTGTGCTTGTGTGTGTGTGTTTGTGTGTTTGTGTGTGTGTGTGTGTGTGTGTGTGTGTGTGTAAGTGTATGTAGAGACTGGTGGTCAATGTTCCTTATATTCCTTGCTTTCTCTCTGTCTTAATATTTTCCATGATTCATCCTCATTTTTAAACTGTACTTATTTTTCTCTGATATATTATATCCCAACTGCAGTTTTCCCTTCTTCTTGCCCCTTCATCCTCACTGCCTTCCCAATCCACTCTTGCTCAGTGTCTCTTCAGAAAAGAGCAGGGTCACAAAATCAGTCAAAGGAGTCAGACACCCCCCACCCCCACCCCACCCCCCACAGACACACATACATTCTCACTGTTAGTAGATGCTGCCTGTGTGCTGGACTACTTACTGCCAGGGCTGCCGGACCATTCCTGCCCTTGAGGTGTGGAGGTGAAGTATCACAGAATCAACTACACAGACTCCAGGGGCAGATGAGAAATGCTTCAGCAAGCTCATCTGAAGCCTGCTGCAAGCTCCTTTAATAACTTCCACCCTTGCCTCATTGGTCCCAAGAAAGCATCTCTTCTTAATAGCAGTTCCCGATTGGCTGGCATTTTCTGTGCCAGCAATACTTTTTTCTCTCAGGAAGTCCTCAATTATGTCCTCCTGCAGAAGATGCTTTTGTGGCTATCTGGCACCTGGCTTTTATGCAGAGGTGGACCTATGATTTCTGCTACATTTCCACCCTTTCGTTTTTAAATTTTGACAGAGTAGTGAGAGTCGGGATACTATTGCCTTGACATTGTTGACCTCACCTCAGAGGATTCCCAGTATACTGGATTGTGCCTGTCTTAAGTTGTCCTGTCTTACATGTCATTGACTACCAACCCTCAAGAAGATATCACTCCAGAGGCATGTCACACAAGGGGGAGCAGCCCACATGGTGGTCTCATGAGTTTCCATCATCCAGGCTTTGATCACTTCCTTAGGGGGGTGGCTGCAATCAGGATTTTTGAGGGTCATTCGAACCTAGAGGGTTGCCTTATTTATGGAACACTGTCTAGAGATAAACTGTTCTGTTCGAGACACTTAAACAAAACATGTATTGGTATCACAATTTCTTCCTTCATAGCATAAGTGTCTATCCATGAGGGATCAAACAGCCGCCTAATATTGTCCCACACTTTTCCCCAAAATCCAGTGGTATTATATACCTGATAAGGGGTTAGACAGATTGAGTGAAACCTGGGGTCACATTGCCAATAGAGACCTGTCCATAACAAGGACTAACTCTTCTGCCAGTAAGTCAATCTGTTTTTGTAAAATGTGGATAGTTTGATAAAGATGTTAATTTAGTACTTCCTGTGCCTGTAGCCCTTCAGTTGACTTAGAGACTACAGCATTGACAATATCCACTGTAGTGGCTGCCTGGGTCAAGGCAACAGCAGCTGTTGTTGCCCCAGCAAAGCCTGCAGTAATAGCCACAATAATGGCAGATGTATTATCAAAATTCCTCTTTCCCTGGTATAGGGGTTATAAGTGTGTCTGGACCATCAGAGTGATGGCATGAAAGTGGGTAGTATTTACCACAGGCATCCAAATGGTAGCTGGTTCTCTCATCAGGATAGCTGTTATTAAATACCACACAGATTCGGGTTGTTTTCAAGCCAATCTGGTTGCCAATGGTCACTTTCATGGGGATTGCCCCAGCCCACATTTTTGCTGACTGGTTTATATAAAACTACGTTCCACTAAAGAGACAGTCATCTTTTACAAGAACAAGAGTGTATAAATCAAGACACATAAATTAGAGAAGCCACATAAATAACAGTTACTCATAATGGGGTCATATCAGAATCTAATGAGATCCCTGTTAACACAGGTAGTAATATTGGAAACATCATGTGAGGTAAACCTCCACATATCAAGTGTGAAGTTAGATGACAATATTGGGTAGTCCTCAATGAATTTTATACCCATGGAAGGCTGGCAGTGCTCCCAAGGGATAGGAAGTCCCACAAAAGTAGGCATTTGAGGGACCCTTGTACAGTGAGGCAGGGGTAGACACGATATGCTTGGGAGATCATTTGGGGATTTGTAATCAGTAAGAATATGAAGTTCCATGCCTAACGTGGTACCATAGGTTAGGTTACCATGAAAGTCCCCCATGGTCATATTGTGTAACTGGATACAAGGACCAATGATGGAGCCATTGGTGGTAAAGCAGAGAAGGCCAGGTGCCTTCTAATTGTCACATAGTAGTGACTAAGTTGATAAAAGGCAAACCCAAACTCACATTGGAAGAGAAAAGAACAGGGTAAGCTGGAGAGTTAACTGCCTCAGGCAAAAGAATGAGGGGCAGGGCACCAAAGCCCAGAGCTCATCATCCCTCCCAGGCTGAAGGAAATTAATCAACACAGTATGGACAGTATGTCTCCACATCCTGGTCTTCTGGCTCCTTCATTGGCCACTGGACTGTAGCTGGACGAAAATCTCTTGAGGGCACCTATACTGGGGAAGTTGCATCCTGGGGAGAAACTCAAACCTTGCCAACTTGTCATAAGTGGAATGGGTGGCCATTAAAAGGTTATTTGGTCCCTCCATCTAATCAATGGGAGGGGAGTGTCCCTTGGCAAAAAGGTTCCCTATGTTTGTAAGCAGGGCTCAGCCCTTTCTCCTCAAAGGAGAGAAAGCTCACATGGAACAAAATCTCCACCAAGGCTAGGTGTAGATCTCTTTTGGATACTTAAGAGGTGACCCCACCTAAACAAGTGTTTCCCTCAAGTGTGATTTGCTCTTTCTACAATTGCTTGGCCTTGAGGATTATAGCGTATTCCAAAGGAGTGTCTGATCCTCCATAAGGATAGGAAGACTCTGAACTGCTGACATGAGTAAGCTGGTCTATTTTCAATCTTGAGTGCCATTACCAGCATTGCTGAATTCATGACCTCAATGGCATGAGAGGCCTTTTCACTTGTCATGGCCACTGCATACATATACGAAGGCTGAGCAAGTATCTACCACAATATGTACATACCTAAGATTATCAAAGGCTGGGTAATGGTGATATCCATTTGCTAGATTTCATTGGGATCTGACAAAGGCACCTAATGATGCAAGAGGTGTGCATGTTTCCCAGAACCCTGCACAATGTTTATATTATGACAGTCAATTTAAGCAAGAGTTTATGTAAATTCTAAGAAGAAAGGTAAAATTGTTGGTGTTCTTGTTCAAGCAATTCCATGTCTACAGCCATAATCAGGGCATCAGTTCTCTCAGTTCCTTCTTCTAATATGTCAGACAATTTAGAATGTGATCTTATGTGTAAGATGAACCATGGATATGCCCTATTCTCTAGAGTCTTCTGGATTAGAATTCTATATCTGACTTTATTAGCATCAGAAAAGGCTATAGTTGCCTTGGGAATGGGGTTAGAGTTAGATATGCTATGGTGTTTAACTATAATTGGCAGTTAGGACAAAGCAGTAACATATTTGTCTGGTGTTATGTGATTATCCAACAATCCTGTGAACCTTGCCACTATTTCTTGAAAGCTGATGGAATCTGCCCATAATGATTGAGAATATCATAAAGAGAATGGTAGAATTATTTTGTCTGGTACCCTGTTATAACTTCTCTTTGCTAAGACTCTCTCACCTTAAGAACAAGGCTAAAGGCAATGTCAAACTTTGGGGTAACCTTAAGTAAATCAGAGTGGGCCTGGTGCAACCACAGGAAGGGCCCATTCTGCCATAACACTTCTAAGACTCCTCAAGGGACAAGAGAATTATGGCCAAGAGGGGTTTCCTTGGATCATGCCTTTCCAGAGTTGATACAGAAAGGAGCATCATAACTTTCTGTTTTAGGTTAATAGCCCCCAATGTTAGTTTAACCCTGGTGAAGGTGCTTTTAGGACCCCCAAGAGAGAAAAGAGTTACCTCATCTCCTGGTCCAGAATAAGCAGAAAAGGTTTGGGTCAGTTAACAGTTCCACACAGTTGTTGTAGTTCCGGGGGTGGGGGGTGGGGGATAGGACTCTTTTGCCACAATGGAGAAGTCCAGGGGCTTAATCTTATCCAAAAGAGAAAAGCCCAGGAAGACATATGGGGGAAACTCTTTAAATCTTCTTGGGAAGACTCTTGGTCATGTTGTATAACATCATTCCAAAAGGTGTGGCCATCTGTAGTAAGGACTGTACTAATGTCTTCCAGAATATCTCTTCCTGAAAGGTTTTGGGGAACATCAGACACAACAGGTGTAAAAAATCACTTCAACCTTCAAGGTTAGTTTTTCCAAGTTAAGCAACAATTGACAAGATCAGGCAGGCTTGGATGTGCTAGCATAGTATCATCCATATAATGGACTACAAGAATATCTTTGGGAACTTCCTGTATGGCTTCAGCCACATATAGCTGACAAATGGTCAGGCTATTTTTCATGCACTGAGGCAGGATTGTCCACGGATAACTTTTAGCTGATTTATTAATATTAGGCTCTCATACTGTGAAGGCAAAACTGCTTCTATCTAAGGGAGCCAAAGGGATCTGGAAAAATAATCCTTAATATATCTAGGATCATCACAGGGTACTTGGGTGAGATAGCACTAGGATGAGGTAGTCCCACTTGAGTGGTTCCCATTTTTCCATGTGTTCATTAATGGCTCTCAGATCCTGCACAAGCCTATATTTCCCTGACCATTTTTTTAAGGACAAAAATGAGAGTATTATGTCTGTAGGTCAAGGGTTACAAATGACACAAAGTTAATTCGTCCAAGACCAGTTCCTTGAGAACAGAAGTCTTAGGTTCCAAAATGGACCACTGGTCCACCCAGATACTGGCTTCAGACAGTCAGACCAATGGAATAAGGTTAGGTACCTTGATGTCAATTGGTGCTAGGTGGGCAGTGGCCAATAGAATTGGGGGTGATCCACTACTTTGTGACCTGTGTGATCTAGTTGGTCATGTTATATAACATCATCAAAAAAGGTGCAATCATCTGTAGTAAGGACTGTACCAATGTCTTCCAGAATATCTCTTCCCCAAAGTTTTTGGGGAACATCAGACACTACAGGTGTAAAAGGTCCCTGATTGCCATACAAATCCTACCAACAGACAGGTCACGTAGTCATTTTGTGGCCTGTTGGCCTCCAACTCCCTCATGGAGGGACCAGATCAAAATCTCCAACTAGGGAACGTCAATGATTTATTTTTTGTTGTTATACTGACATCTGCCCCTATATTAATCAACCCTTAACAGGTATACCATCTAAATGTAGAGTCATCTTCAGGAAAAGAGGAAACATGGGGAATGCCCAAAAGATTCCTGGCTATACAGGGGTCCCTTTTACTGGTGGGACTAAGAGGTGTCCCCTTTGGAGTTTCAATTGTCTTCCTGATTTTGAGAACAACAATCATTAGCCCAATAGAAACCTTTGTTACAAAGAGGACATCTGCCCTTGGGCCTAGCTGAAGGACAGTCACATCTGAGGTGACCAAGCTTTTCACAGTCCTTACAGGTGTGATCAGGTGGCCCTTCAGGGGAAGGAGTGTTCTCTATACAAGTTCATTGACTGAGGCATCAATGGAAGCAGTCAGGGTTACAATGGAGCCTGCACCAGGGTCCAAATCATGAGTGGCAACAACCCATTTAGGGCATCATTCCTTACAGATGCCACAGAATTTCAAGTGTGGGTATTAAGACCTTCCCATATAAGCTGCTTGACAAGCACATCTCTGGCTGGGCAAGCATCAGTCTGCCTTTCCACTGCCTCAGTTACATGGCACAGGAAGACTGTGAAGGACTCCCCATACTGCTGGGCAAGATTTTGAAAGTAAGCAGAAGGGTCAGTGGTAGGTATAGACCTTAAGATCCTTAAAGGCAAGACCAGCAACCTGGTTAAAGTAAGCATGAAGTCCAATACTGTCCTGAGTGACAGGGTTAGTAGCCAGTTAGCATATCAAAAGTAACTTCAATGTTATATTCTAAATTAATCTTAGGTTGATTATCAATCAAATCATAATGTGCAGACCTCCAATTAAGAAACATAGTGGGCCAAACACCCCGTTAAGGAGATTATACCAATTGTAATAGGTCTGGAAGTGCATGGCCCATTGTTTCAATACTTGTTCAAAATAAGGGGAATCTTGGCCAGAGTTGTTGGCAGATTATCTGATTAATGCCAAGTCTGTCAGAGGAGTGAGAATCTAAGGCCTAGTCACTATGTCAGGATCAAGATTGACAGGGAAAGTTCCATGACATATATGTGGAGAATGAGGCCCCTGTGGGGAGAGGCTGTCCAGCACCAGGGACAGGCATTGCAGGAGCTACCACCACAGGAGTGATTGCTGGTAGGCAAATTCCCTCCAAATCATGCCAGGGATAAGCTGAAGGTACCTCTGATGGGGCAGGAGCAGAACAGCTAGTGAGTAAGGGGCCTGGGACAGCAGTGCTAGGGGATAGTTTGGAGCCTAATGGCCACAGGGCTGGAACAGAGGTGACCTCATTCTCATCACAAAAATCAACCTGTTTGCCCATAGAAAGTGGGATGGGAGTCAATGATTAAAAGGTGAATATTAGCCTGATCCCAGACTTGTTATGGTCAGCCACCACTTTATCTGGGGAAGAATTCTTAATACTGGCTGTACTGGCTGGTTTTGTGTGTCAACTTGACACAGGCTGGAGTTATCACAGAGAATGGAGCTTCAATTGGGGAAATGCCTCCATGAGATCCAGTTGTGGGGCATTTTCTCAATTAGTGATCAAGTGGGTAGGGCCCCTTGTGGGTGGTGCCATCCCTGGGCTGGAAGTCTTGGGTTCTAAAAAGAGAGCAGGCTGAGCAAGCCAGGAGAAGCAAGCCAGTAAGAAGCATCTCTCCATGGCCTCTGTGTCAGCTCCTGCTTCCTGACCTGCTTGAGTTCCAGTCCTGACTTCATTTGGTGATCAATGGCAATGTGGAAGTGTTAGCATCTAGAACCTGCCTGCGGCAGATATGTGGGCGGGTCCACAGACCTGTCGCCAGGGCAACGGCAACCATATTCCCAGAATCCATTGGGTTTAGCTCCCACCTTTACCTGGACTGCTACGTCACGACATATATATAATGGGTACTTTCCTCCATCTTTCTCTCTCTCTCTTCTCTCTCTTCCTGCGCTGCTACTCCCCTACTCCCCTTACAATTAAACCTCTTACACATGAAACTGCCTGGGCCTGGTGTCTGCAGATGCTTCCTGCCGCGACTCAAAACCCATCATTTTGGTGCCGAGCCCCGGGAACAAGGCAGTTTGCGTCTACCGACCTGCTCCTCACCGCCAGGGCAGACAGGGTACACGGCCACGTGGAGCGGCCGCTGGGACCCCGGCTGCCAGGTAGAGCGGCTCCCGCCGCCGCCGCTGCCGCTGCACAGGGAACGCTCCCAGTACCCCACGCAGGGAGCGCTCCCAGTACCACCACAGCGGCTGCCACAGCTGCTGCACTCCCACTACCCTGCGCAGGGAGCACTCCCAGCACCCTGCGCAGGGAGCACTCCCAGTACCACCGTAGAGGCTGCTGTTCTGCGCGCAGAGAGCACCACTCACCTGGAGACTGCTCACCACTTCTTGCTAGAGACACCAGAGGCCGCGGGACACAACAAACCTACAGCCAAGCGCCGCCAGACTACGAACTCTTAACCACGTGAGCCGTA
>NW_022196912.1:3229565-3253077 GCF_008632895.1 Mastomys coucha | reverse complement strand
CAGAATCCATTGGGTTTAGCTCCCACCTTTACCTGGACTGCTACGTCATGACATATATATAATGGGTACTTTCCTCCATCTTTCTCTCTCTCTCTTCTCTCTTTCTTCTCTCTCTTCCTGCGCTGCTACCCCCCTACCCCCCTTCCAATTAAACCTCTTACACATGAAACTGCCTGGGCCTGGTGTCTGCAGACACTTCCTGCCGCGACTCAAAACCCATCAGGAAGCAAGCTAAATAAACCCTTTCCTCCCCAACTTGCTTCTTGGTCATGATGTTTGTGCAGGAATAGAAATCCTGACTAAGATACTGGCAATCACTCCAAGGAGAATGGGGACAAAGAACAAGAGAAAGAAAATCCCAGACTGTACTTCATGCTTTCAGGCAAGGAAGAGAACACGCATCCAGACCAGAGGTCAAAGCCCCCCATGTTTTTTGCTGATATCCAGAGGACCAAAATAGCATTTTCCCTCCCACCAAAAAAAATTGGTCCAAATCATGAGTCTTAAATTAACATTGAGACCATGAGTAACCAGAAGGTTCAGAGCCCTAATCTGGGATTCCTTGATGGTGGAGGAGAGGGAACCCATGGCAACGAGAACAAAGGAAACAAATGATGAGCAGATATGACAAATATGACAGAGAAGGCAACAAAAGTCACGCACTAAGCAGGGGACTCTGTTAGGTATAGCTCAAAGGCTTTATGCCTACAAGGTGTCCCTAGAACCGATCCCTGGTACTACCACCTGGGAGACCAGCCCCTATGTCAGGTACTAGGATAAGTCCAAACCAAAAGTTAAAATAAGTGGAAAAAGACAAAAAAAGACAGAAAATAAGTCTGCACTCTCACACTTAAACCTAGACCAAAAGTGGAAGTATGTAGATTACCAGGGTGCACAAACAAAAAAGACAAAGAAAACAGAAGTAAAGTCCCTACATTCACCTTCATGGGACCCACAACATAAAACACTAAGGGGCCAACTCATCAAAGAAGCAACTGAATGGGCAAAACAGCAGCACCTCAAGAAGAAAAAGATCTGGTCAAACTGAGAGCACTGTCCTGTTTCTGTTTGCAGAAACAGGCAAAAATTATAAGTCCCCAGAAGAGGAGGTTCATAAGCAGCCACAAAACTGAGGAAGATATAGTCCACCAATGTTAGATATAGTCCATCCATGTTGACCACCAGATACTTTCTGTGTCCTTCCTGGACTACTCACCCCAGGACCATTCCTGCCCTTGGGGTTTGGAGATAAAGTGGCATACAATCCACATCACAGACCCCAGGAGCAGGTGGGAAATGCCACAGCAAGCTCATCAGAACCCTGCTGCAAACTGTCTTTAAGATCTTCTACCCATTCCCATTGGTCCCAAGAAACCATCTCTTCTAAATAGCAGTTTCTGATTGGCAAGATTTGTCTGTGGCAGCAATTCTTGATCTCTTAGGCAGTCCTCAACTAGGTCCTCCTACAGAAGATGCTTTTGTGTCTGTGTGGCCCCCGGCATTTACCTACAGGTGACCCACCATTCCTGCTACAAGTAGCGCTGCAAGAAGTCCAAGGTACTTGACCATATTGTATAGACAGTGTCTGTGTCAGACCCAGTACAGGCTCCTTCATTCTCTGAAAGATCATATGAGCCTAGGTTAGTTGGATCTGTGGGTTTTCTTTGGTATTTTGTGCAAAATTAACCATGTGTCAAAGATTATAGTTTTTAACAAAGTACTTTTAAATGTAAAGCTGCATTTCTTCACAACTGTTATTGTCAAAAGCTTGTAGAATATTTCTTGTGAAAAATAAAAAAAAAATATGTGGCCTTGATAATAAAAACTAGGCATTCATGCTTTCAAAATCATAACTTATGTTGTAGTTTCTAAACTCTGTGTTGTGACTTCAAATGGAGTGACATAAAAGAAAGCGAGAATTGTAAAATAAACATGCAATGGTAAGAAATTTCTAAATATCAATAACAAAAAATTAACGAATAACCAAATGAGTAATGAACACGGAGTTTGTGTCAGCATGTGCCAGCATCGTGTCGTATCTTCACTACAGCCTTGGTTCTGAACACGTAGCACATGTGCTGTGTGCTAAGCCTGTTACTACACCCTGTGATGACATAACAGCCTGAAGTACCTCATCTCACAATGGATACCAACCTTTGTTTTGAATTACAACATCTTTACTGTATATGTCACATGCTCTGCTGTAATGGAAGTGTAATAGCTTAGTCGTAGAGAACAAAGATTTTGATGATTTCTTATCACAATTCCTCGTATGTAAATTTCAGATTAATATATCTTTGGATATGCAGTTATAATGCTTGATTTCAAAATCTGCTGTTTAAGTTGTTGATTTGGGTTTCATAAACTATAATTAAATTAATTTTACTTTGTTATTAGGACAGAATTTCCAACCAATTTTGAAGAGGCCCTAAAAGTGCTTCTACGGTTTTGGACTATATATTTGTGCCAAACATTGCTCTCAGCAATAGATTATCAAACCAATACATAACAAAATGTGTAAATGCTAAAAATATTCTATGACCAGCCAGGATTTAACTCTTCATGTAAAAATAAATAAGCAAATATATCAAGTAATTATGCAAATTTACATTAATTTTTAGTAGTAAATATGTAAAATTATATGTACACAAAAGAACTGCTTCAAAATTATTTATTAGTAAAAGTTTAATTTGTATAGCTATTTTATACAACTATATATGAGGAAATTTCTTGTGCAAAAAAATGGTTGTGAGCAAAAAAGTTTAAGAATTCCTAATTTAGATGATGACCAAGCAAATTACTGGGATATGTCCAGTGCCACGGAGTGTGGGAAGTCTATGCCTTAAATAAAGAGGCTCTTTTGATGCCAGCATCAGAAACCAGTCTGAGTTGCTATTTTGTCACAGTACGTAAATGCACAGTTTTAGTTATTTGTAAGTTGGACTCGGAAATGCTTGTCTTGGTGAGGAAGGGAAACTGAGTCACTGAATTGGTTGATCTGAGATACAGAGAGATTCAAGGGTCTAGGTAAGATCTTGAATGAAGACAGAAGTGTGTAAAAGTCAGAACCAGCTAACAAACTGAGTGATGATGAGGGGCAGTTGATACTTAGTCCCACCAACCACTGGCCATCCACTGGCCTGGAGGAAAGGCCATCCACAAAAGTGATTATAGCACTGTCATGACTTCTGAGATCACTGTCTTAAAGCAAATAAAAACAATTTATAGTCAACTTTGGCTTGATCTCTGGCTTGAGAGATAAGTGTATTTTATTTATTTATGGTACTAAGGATTGAACCAAGCATATCAGGAATGCGATCTACTAGTGACTAATATCCCCAACCCATTTTAAAAAATTGATGTAACAATGGTGTTCTGTTGCACGATGGATAGAGCAGTGGATCTCTAGAGTGATCTGATATAGCAATGGTGTAACAATGGCTGCAGAGGAACATTACAAGCAGGATTGGGGCATTTAAATGTCTGACAAAAATATAGCAGACACAAGTGAAAGAAACAAGCAAAATTTGCAAACCACATAAAAATAGTTCCATGGAGGTATGGTTACCATTTGCCTCAGCAGTAGTGAGCTGTTGTACATTAGCGAAATCACAACTGTTTGATTTTACCATTGAAAACTCAGGAGCCAGATGCTAGGGTGAAAGCCTGCTAGGTCAGACAGGCAAAAACAAAACAAAACAAAACAAAACAAAAACAAAAACCTGACCTTCCTGCTGAGCTGGCATCCTAGCAGGAATACCTTCTCTCATGCCACCTCAAAAAACCTCCTTCAAGCTAAATGTCCCTCCTTTCTACTTCCTGCATATCTCCTGAGCTATCCCTAACTCTCTTTTTTTTCTTAGTCTTAGGTTCACTTCCTATCAACTCATTGCTTGTTCCCCCTATTGACCTATGATAGACTTTATTTAATCCTGTTTACAATATTCAAGCAGAAAGCTCTTGGATTAAAGGTGTGTGCTCAGATTGAACCATGTTACAACTAAAATCAGGTTTTCCAGTAAATAAAACAATCTTCGGGTTCACAGTGTCATCAAATATACTGCAACAGTGTGCCAGTTAAGGCCAATCTCTTAGGTATAGCTTACTGTGGATAATCTTCATTGTCAACTAGACTGCATTTAGGATCACCCTGGAAACTCATCGTTAGCTATGTCAATGAAGAAGTTTCCAGAAAGCTTTCACTGAAGACTGAAATCCCACTCTAAATGTGGACAGCCCCATTACTGGGGTGAGGTCACATACTGAATAAAAAGAAGTAAGCTATGAACATAGATGAACACGTGCCCCTGTGGCATGGTGGGGCATCTTTTGGATATATCCTCAAGAGTGGTATAGCAGGGTCTTCAGGTAGATCTATTTCCAATTTTCTGAGGAAGCTCCGGATTGACTTCCAGAGTGATTCTACCAGTCTACAATCTCACCAGCAATAGAGGAGTGTTCTTCTTTCTCTGCATCCTCTCCAACATATGTTGTCACCTGAAGTTTTGATCTTAGCCATTCTGATTGGCAGGGTCTTCAGGTAGATCTATTTCCAATTTTCTGAGGAAGCTCCGGATTGACTTCCAGAGTGATTCTACCAGTCTACAATCTCACCAGCAATAGAGGAGTGTTCTTCTTTCTCTACATCCTCTCCAACATATGTTGTCACCTGAAGTTTTGATCTTAGCCATTCTGATTGGTATAAGGTGGAATCTCTGTCATTTTGATTTGCATTTCTCTGATCACTAACGACTTTGAATATTTCTTTAGGGGCCTCTCAGCCATTTGAGATTCTTCAGTTATGAATTCTCTGTTTAGTTCTATACCCCAGTCTTTGATTGAGTTGTTTGTTTGGTTTTTTTTGTTTGTTTGTTTTTTGTTTTTGTTTTTGTTTTTATTTCTGATAGCCAGAAGCTGGAAACAACCTAGATGTCCCAAGACAGAAGAATGCATACAGTAACTGTGGTTCATTTACACAATGGAATACTACTCAGCTGTTAATAACAAGGATATCTTGAGTTTTGCAGGCAAATGGATGGAACTAGAAAATACCATCCTGAGTGAAGAAATTCATACCCAAAAGGACATGGATGATATGTGCTCACTAATAAGTGGATATTAGAAAAAAATACAGAATACCCAAGATACAGTCCACAGAACTCACAAAGGTCAACAAGCTGAAGTGCTCAAGTGAGGATGTCTCAATCTCACTTGGGAGGGAAAAGAGAGCAATCACAAGTGGGGAAGAAGGCAGGGACTTGGGAAGGAATGTGGATGGAGAGGGGGGAAAGGAGGGAGGAAAGGGGAACTTGATCTGGTATTGGGTGAGGAAAAAGGACTGAAGCCCTGAGGGCCAGCAGGAAGAATAGAAACAGGCAACCTCAGGAAATAGGAGGTTGGGGGGACCTTCCAGAATGCACCAGAGATCTGGAAGGTAAGAGATCCTCAGGAATCAAAGGGGGGAGGACATTACAGGAAATGCCTGACAGTAGGGAAAGGGAACTTATAGAGCCTACCTCCAACAGGAAGAGAGGGCATCAAGTGAGGGATGGCATTGCTATCCCATAGTCATATCTCTAACCTATAATTGTTCCAGTTGATCTGCAGCCACAATATCTCTCAAATACTGGACCACCAACCAGGCAGCATACACCAGCTTATATGTGGCCCCCAACACATATACAGCAGAGGAATGACGGGTCTCTATTCAGTTAGAGAAGATGCACCTAACCCTCAAGAGACTGGAGGTCCCAGGGAGTTTAAAGATCAGGTGGGGTGAGGTGAGTGGGGGCATCCACATGGAGACTGGGGGAATAGGAAGGAGGTGTGGGAGGTGGAGCAGCCAAAGGTTGGATTGGGGGATAGGGGAGTGGAATATGGAGTGTAAAAACATTAGTCTACAAAATTTTAAAAAAGAAAAAAAGAGAAGTGAGCTGTGCACAGGCAGTGGTCTTCCTCAGTTTCTGCTAGTCACATGTGAACAGCTTGCTCATACTCCTGTGAGCATGTCCCACAATATGATGGACTACATCTCCATTCACTGTGAGCCTAAGCAAACCTTTCTTCTCTCAAGGTGTCTCTTATTAGGTACTTGATCACATCCATGAGAAAAGCAACCAATATAGCGAGTAACTCCTTTTAAATGGGATTGAAAATTAATAGGAAAAACAGTGAACTAGAAAGTTCCTGAAGAGCTCCTTCCTCTGATGTATATCTAACCATGTTAACAGTGTTCTAGTTATATTTTATAGAAATATGTTGACATTCTGGGTCTTGACTTGTACATTATCAAAGGTTAGTGTTCATAAGGACATTTCTGATACACAAAGCTTCTTGTGGAAGATAATGAATCTCTGAAAACATAGGGAAACGATAACAAAATTTATTTTTATATCAGGGATTAAATGGGTGGTGGATAATGCAACAGTAAGTAATGTGTAAGCCTACATTTATGGTCTTGAATTCAAACAGTAGAATTAACTAGTGTTCTAGCTTCCCTTTAAGAAAAACAAAACCATGTGGTCATTAGAAGAGTTCTTGCTTTCAAAAATAATGCCTTCAGGAGCTGTTTAATACATACCCAGTAAAAATGAGAACTCAAATAATACAAAGTTAGGATGGGGTAGTCTACAATTAAGGTAGAGAAGATTAAGTTGCATCATTTGCTTTGTGTTGCTCCAAGGTAAGAGCACAAGGAAAAATATACTTATTAATACTTTATCAAGGGCAGCAACTTTATGAGGTCCATGCAGAAGTATTCAGACATACCCTGAACTTTTGGACCTTCTCTTAATGTGTTTTGTTTACAATATTTTTTTTTGAAAAAAAGAAAGGCCTTACACATTGTACAATATTTTTTATTAAAAAAAAAAGGCTTACACATTGCACATGCTTGAGAAAGAGACAGGGACACACAAAGACACTGACATAGAGACACACAGAAAGAGCGAGTATAGATAAACATGGTATTAGTCGTCCAACAAGGGAAGAAGAGAGCATCAGATATGGAGCTGCACTGATCAGAGCTTGTGAGTAGCCTAACATAAGCACCAGGAACGGGACTACATTCTTTTGCAAGAGGAACAGGTACTAAGTCCTTTCGCCAGCCCCTAACTTTTATTTTAAAATAGTCCCTTGCTAAATTTCTTCAACCATATAATCTTTCTGTAGATTAATGTTCTGTCTTCATACTTTTTCTGGATTATTTCATAGGCAGGCAAACCATAAACTAGAAGTATGTTGTGCCATCTTTTTCAAAGATCCCCACCAGCACTGATGTAGAATGGGACTAATTTCTCCTGGTCATAGTGACTTCACATGGAATCTTTACCAATTTCCTCTAAAAACCTCTAAAAACCAAGAAAGACAGCAGTTCCTCTACAGTTCCAAAACTTGACATACTGAAGCAGAAAATTCATGTTCAAGGCCAGTCTTGAACACACCAAAAAAGCCTCCGATATTACTAGTAGAGTTAAATATCATAGTGCATATAACAAAATATAACAAAGTACTTATGATATTTGAATTAACATTAATTTAAAATGCAGGCAATATATAATTACCTCTTTAACTACTCAAGAATTTTGGGTAGTCAAAGATTCTTTTTTAATGGCAGACTTCTTGGTATAATGATGAAATCCACCTGCCTCTGGCTCCCAAGTGCTAGGATTAAAGGCATGTACCACCACTGCCCAGCCAGTACCCCATTTTTTCTTTTTTATTAGATATTTTATTTATTTACATATCATATGATATCTCCTTTCCCAGTTTCCCCTCCAAAAGAAAAAGAAAAAATAAAATAAAACAAAAATAAGTCCTTGTTCCCTTCCCCCTCCCCCTGCTCTCCAACTTACCCTCTCTTGCCTACTGGCCCTGGCATTCCCCTATTACCCCGTTTTTAAAAGGGTTTTTTGGTTCTCTGGAAAGACTGAGAAAGAAATTAGGGAAACAACACCCTTCACAATAGTCACAAATAATATAAGATATATTGGTGTGACTCTGACTAAGCTAGTGAAAGAACTCTATCAGGTCTCTGAAGAAATAAATTGAAGATCTCAGAAGATGAAAAGATTTCCCATGCTCATGTGTTATCAGAATTAATATAGTAAAAATAACCATCTTGCCTAAAGCAATCTACAGATTCAATGCAATCCCAATCAAAATTCCAACTCAATTATTCATAGACTTAGGAAGAGCAACTCTCAAACTCATCTGGAATAACAACAACAACCAAAAAAAAAAAAAAAAGTGAAAACTATTCTCCACAATAAAAGAACTTCTGACAGAATCACCTGACCTCAAGTTATACTACAGAGCAATCATGGTTTAAAAAAAAAACAACTGCATAGTATTGGTACAGTGACAGGCAAGTGGATAAATGGAGTAGAATTGAAGACCCAGAAATGAACCCCCATACCTATGGTCACTTGATCTTTGACAAAGGAGCTAAAACCACTTAGTGGAGAAAAGACATCATTTTCAACGAATTGTGCTGGCTCAACTTGAGGTAAGCTTATAGAAGAATGCAAATCAATCCATTCTTATCTCCTACAAAGCTCAAGTCCAAGTGGATCAAGAACCTCCACATACAACCAGATACAATGAAACTAATAGAAAAGAAAATGAGAAAGAGCCTCAAGTACATAGGCCAAGAGAAAATTTCCAGAACAGAACACCAATAGCTATGCTCTAAGATCAAGAATTGACAAGTGGGACCTCAAAAAATTACAAAGCTTCTGCAAGGCAAAGGACACTGTCAATAGGACAAAAAGGCCAACCAACAGATTGGGAAGAGATCTTTACCAATCCTATGTCTGATAGAGAACTAATATCCAATATATACAAAGAACTCAAGAAGGTAGACTCCAGAGAACCAAATAACCCTATTAAAAAACAGGGTACAGAGCTAAACAAAGAATTATCAGCTGAGGAATACCAAATGACTGAAAAGCACCTAACAAAATGTTCAATATCCTTAGTCATCAGGAAAATGCCAGTGAAATCAACCCTGAGACTCCATCTCACACCAGTCAGAATGGCTAAGATCAAAAACTCAGATGACAGCACATGCTGGCAAAACCTTGAAAGAGAAAGAGGAACAGTCCTTCATTGCTGGTCGGATTGCAAGCTAGTATAACCACTCTGGAAATAAGTTTGGCAGTTCCTCCAGAAATCGGAAAAAGTACTATCAGAGGAGCCAGCTATACCCCAGAAGATGCTCCAACATGTAATAAGGACACATGGTCCACTATATGCATGGCAAGCAGCCTTATTTATAATAGCTAGATGCTGGAAACAACCCAGATGTCCTTCAACAGAGGAATGGATGCAGTAAATGTGGTAGATTTACACAATGGAGTACTACTACTCAGCTATTAAAAACAATTAATTTATGAAATTCTTAGGAAAATGGATGGATCTGGGGAATATAATCCTGAGTGAGATAACCCAATCACAGAAGAACACACATGGTATGCACTCACAAGTGTGAATACTTCAATCCTTAGAAGGGGGAACAAAATACCCATGGAAGGAGTTGTAGAGACTATGGAACAAAGACTGAAGGGAAGGACAATCCAGAGACTGCTCCAACTGGGAATCCTCCCCATATTCAATCACCAAACCCAGACACTATTGTGGATGCCAGCAAGTGCTGGATGACAGGAGCTGATACAGCTGTCTCCTGGGAAGCTCTGACAGTACCCAACTAATACAGAAGTAGAGGTTCACACGCATCCATTGGACTGAGCACAGGATCCCCAATGAAGGAGCTAGAGAAAGGACCCAAGGAGCTGAAGGGTTTGCAGCCCCTTAGGATGAACAACAATATGAACTAACTAGTATCCTAAGAGTTCCCAGGGACTAAACCATCACCAGAAGAGTACACCTGGTGGGACTCATGGTTCCAGCTGCATATATAGAAGATGGCCTAGTTGGTCATCAATGGGAGGAGAGACCCTTGGTCCTGTGAAGGTTCTATGACCCATTGTAAGTGAATGCCAGGACTAGGAAGCCGGAGAGTAGGGGTTGGTGAGCAGGTGGAGGGGTGAGGGAACATGTTTTGTTTTGTTTTGTTTTGTTTTGTTTTCTGGAGGGGAAATTGGGAAAGGAGATATCATTTGAAATGTAAATAAAGAAAATATCTAATTAAAAATATTAATTGACCACTGTATATAGTTTCAAGTAGTTTTAGGCCATGTGCTCACATTCAGCTCCATGAGCCCTACAATTCAATAATATTTCACCTTGCTTTTATTTCCCAATGTCCTACTTCTATGTCTTAATATATATAGATATAACAAATAATATTTCTATCTTATGGTAGTTTTGAGATTAAAATGAGTTAATATATGCCAATATCTCAGAAGGTTGCCTGGTATTCAATTAATAAGCAAATGATAGATATAATTATGAGAATAGTGGTTTGTAATAGTAGTAATCAGATAAATATTACTGCTTGCCAATAATATTTTAATACATCATCCAAATCAAGCTGTCAATATATGGCTATCTTCAGTATTTTGGGTATTTTGTGGGGATTGGTTCTAGATCTCCCATAGGTTCCCAAATTTTAGTGTGCTTACATTCCTTATATGAAGGATAGGGTATTTTGTGCCTTCTGTCCACCTCCAGTGTAGTTTATATCTACCAGGCTGAACGAGGTGGTGCATGTTTACAATCCAAATGCTTAGATAGCCACCCTGGGCTAAGTAAGAAGACTAAGAAAAATAAACATGCCTAATATTTATAATATCTAGCTCAAATGCTATACAAACAGTTGTGCCATGTGGTTTAGATAATATAACAATTACAAGAAAGAAGATCTGTACCTATCTACTACATAGACAACTTAGATTATTTTACTATTTTCAATAAGCAGTTGGCTAGATCTGCACATGAAGGACCTGTAGGTATGATGGCTAAATCTGTATACCAAGAGAAAATTGCATATATGCACTTGTTACCTTCGGGGTGTCATATGGCAAAGTTCACTCTACCTTTGGCTGTTTCTGCAGTGGGGTAAGTTCATTTTGAGTTGCCTAGGATGCTATCTCTGTTCTTATGTTAAGTTTTCCAGCTTTTGGGTTTTGAAATCTGTAGCTGAGCACATACATCAGCTATACCTGCCTTTTAAAAGCTCCATCATATCCTTAGCTTAGGAACTAAGTTGTCTCAGTGTATTTTAAAAAGTCTTTGCTTATTATCAGGTGGGTTCTATTAATTTGTGGTGAAGATTAGACATTATGACAGCTAATACTAAAGCCTTATGAGCTATTCTTCCAGAACCCAGCTGGAGAAATCTCACTTCTTTGCCTGTCCTTTTCAATTTTTCATCCTGTAATGCTTTTTCTAGTCCACATCACAGTCAGTAAATTTTTCACTTCAGGTCCTGGCTAGAAGCCAGATGGTTTTAAAGTCACTTGCTCAGGCAAAAGAAGAATGGCACATTTGGAGTGGAAGTGTCCTAGAGGGCATTGCTGCAATTAGATAGATGAATGACTATGGGTTTTAATTAGAATACTAGGTACACACTTCACATCATTATTCTAAGAAACTGCACTCATAGAGTAAGGCAGCATTGTACTACTGAGTCAATAGTTTATAAGTCTGCGAGCACAATTTCTAGGCAAGGCAATATCTTAATTCTATTTATTTATACATTTACTGTTTTTAATATAGACTGAGTCACTCTTGATTAACACTAATGCATAGTTACAGAATCCATTAATTTAAAATGAGTCCAAGGAGGAGAAAGGAACATTATGAAGAAGGATACTTATTCCTCCTTTTATCTCTAGTCTCCAGTAATAATGTTATTACTTTGTAGTTCTCAATGTAAACTATGTTTAAAAACTGTTAAAAATATTCAGAAAAAGGACATAAAATAGCTTTCTTGAAGTCTTTTTGCCAAGATTATTTCATTGAGACAAAGTTTTAATTTTTCCCTATCATTTAGAGATTAAAAACCAAACTTCAAAACAAGTAAGCTCATAACTATAAAGACTTATAAGTAAAATATAATAATGAATAACATTAAAGGAAATGTTTTTCTTAATAAACTACTCCTTCCCTCCATCCAATAAATGTTTTTATTGCATCATTGGTGTAAAAGGCTTTCCCTGATATTCTTTGTCAAGTGTCCAGAATACACTATGATAAAGAGTTCAGAAATACGATAGTGCACAGAATATAATCTTAACATCTTATAGATGATGTTTGGAGAAAGTGGACATAGACATTTTAAAAATTAATAACACTACTGAAAACCAATTTTTATGACCAACTATTGAATTTCTCAAACAAAGAATAAGGATTCTTCTGATCAGAGACATAGGATTTTCTCAAAGCTCTCTATCTTTTCTTCCCCCATCTGTCTCTGTCTCTCTGTTTCTCTCAGTCTCTTTGTCTCTCTCTGTCTCTTTGCCTCTCTCTCTCTCTCTCTCTCTCTCTCTCTCTCTCTCTCTGTGTGTGTGTGTGTGTGTGTGTGTGTGTTTATGTGACACCCTCTCCTTTCTTAGAAGATCAACAGAGATTTAACATAGGTTTATATATCTTGCACATCTAAAGCAGAATTTATAAGATACTTTTTGGCTTACATATCATGCCAATTGTTCAAGCCAAGGTCTTCCAAACCACAACTGGAAAGCAATCTGAGCTCTTCTGCAAACTCATTACATCTTCCTTAACTTCAACTTTTCTATCTACTTGTCCTGATATTTTGAAATTTAGTGTACCCTAAAAACACTTGCTATTATCTAACATGCCAAACATTGGCTGATAATTTATTTACAATGCTAACTAGCTGTTAAGCCTTACAAACATTCTCTAGGAGCCTTACTATGTGAGTGTGATCTAACTTGTGTAAGAAGAAATACTAGATTTGGTGGTTTATAAACAATAGAACTTTATATTTCATAATTCTAGGAGGTGAGAATTTTAATACCAAGGCAGCAGTAAATCAGTCACATGCCAAGAACCTGCAACACTTGTCATCTTCTATGTCTAACTTCCCATGGTAGAGAAGGCAGGAGAGATTTCTGGCTTCTCTTTTGCATGAGCACTATGGGGAAAACAAAGCATTTTCCCTTCTCAAAGGCTCACATTCTACGTGCATCTTGTTACCAAAATGCGGATATTCTTGACACTGATCAGTTTCAGCACTAGCTGGCAGTACTGTAGTTCAAGCTACTCACTTTTTAGAATGAAGCTCTATAAGTGAAGAACTTTATTTAGAATAACTCCCTTACACTATAGGTGCTGATTCAGGTCTCAAACATTGTGAACTGGTAACAGAGTTCCTGCATGCCATCTCCATGCTCAGTCGTTTATTAGAGATCTCATGGGCCTCAGAGGAACCTTACCGATAGTTACTTGCAAAGGGTATAGTCAGCCAACTGACACAAAGGATCCATAGTCCAAACTATGTAATGTCAGAGCTCTTTCTGGTGTCACCTTCTAATAATGCCACAAATTCAGTAATGGGGAAGTTATCCAAATCTTGTTCTTCATGGGGAGACTTTCAGCATTTAGACATGGTTCATTAAATCAATAACTATTTTTCTCCAAGTCAGCCTTTTTACCATTTTGCCTTAAAGGAGATAAAACTGTAAACACTAACCCTCTAATCATATGGCTAGTCCCTTGGCAAACAATCCTTGCCCAAAGGCTGTGTAAACAGCCAGCACCATCAGTGATCTCATTAGTATGAGGACAGACATGTCTCACTTTCACACTCTAAACACTTCAGGTCTACCAGGATATGAAACAGAGAGCAAAACCATATTTCTTTTTATTTCAAATGCTCCCATTCATTCCTTAAGGTTATGCCCTCTGGAACTGATCTTCTCATAACAGGTTAGCGCTCATGTTTGTGTTGCAACACTGAGTTCTAGAAGAATGAAATATCCAGCAATATTCACTGCCATCAGTCTTCAAAATAACCTACAAAATAGACACTGTTTTTCCAAATAGCTCTAGCAAGGGAGACAGAAAGAAGCTAAACAATGTTCACTGAGTTATGAAGCTACAAAGTGACAAAACTGTGATCTAAATAAAAAGTCTAAAACCTGATCTCTAAAAGTAAGCTTATTCTGGCTTCTCCAAAGCATCGTCCCCTTCCCAGGTAGGGAAAAGTATTCCCCAAAGAAGTCTATTTTCCTGTTCACTGTCACAAGGGCAGGAACCAAAACCAAAGTAGACTATTAAATAGCACAAGCCAGAGACTGGAAGAGCAGCAAGCCACCTTCCACATCAGCTTCTCAGCCTTTCAAGTTAGGGACAAAAGAGAGATAGGGTAATGAGAATGTAGGAGTGTTGCATAAATAACAGGGAGGGATTTGTATTATTCCTGGAATAAGTATATTGCTAGAGCTCAGGCACAGACTCTCTTGTTTCATTCATGGTACAAAGCCTCCTATCATAAGAATTGGTAGACATGTCATCTTCTCTGGTTGTTATATTATAAACAAACTAGAGGAAATATATATATATATATATATATATATATATACAAATATTGTATATATGTATACATGTATATATGTATATATGTATGTATATGTGTGTATGTATATGTATACATATACATATGTGTATATGCATATGTATACATATACATTTATATGTATACATATACATATATACATATATATACACATACACACACACACACATATATATATATACATATATATATATATATATATATATAAACCCTTCCATCTCAATGGGAACCTATTTTGTAAAGAAAATTTTCTATGTTAGATTTCAAGTACTTCTCTACTTATTTTTTCATCATTAAAATTTCAAACAGTTATGCCTCAGTTCCTGATGTCTACAAATATTTTGAATATAATAACCATCTCAACAAAATCCTCTCCAACATAATATGAGAACCCAGCAAAGGAAGAATTTCCCATATGTATACCTAAGGCTGTTTACTTCTTTACTGAGGTTCTAATTAATAATTTACAAGAGAGCCAACCATACTACAGTCCAGACAAGGGACAAGAATATGGCTAAAAAGAAAATTAACACCTAAGAGGACCGTTTGAAGGAGTTTGCATTATGTATCCTGTAAGAGAAAAACAACTAGATAGATTTTAAAGAAAGGCCCTTAATGTGTGAAAACATAGAGAGAAAGGATCATAAATTCAGCCCATAAGTATGTGTGTAAAGCCTAGTACCAGGCACTTTGGAGACACAAAATAAATTAGTTATTGCCTCAGTCCAGAATGGGGTGGGTGACACTTCCTTAGATATATATCCCACAAGCAAAGTTCAACATTTTAAGATTGTGCCATGTGCCTAATGAGAAAAGGAACCACAATGGTAGTCTCCCCTTATCTATTACTTTGGTAATGATTTCTTAATGTGTTTCATTTGTCATCTTTTACTTTACTTCCAATGCACAAGCACATGAAAAAGCCTTGTAAGATCTAAATTTCCATGTCAGTTCTTGGTTCATAATCTTCCAGTGTTTTCCCATATTTACTCTCTTTTATGGCATATAAGACCCTTAATACCTGGACCTTCTGCTGTTTCACTCAGAAGATCCTGAACGCAAGATTCTAGTGGCATATTCAAATGATAATAAATGGTAAATCCTTTTCTTACATCATGCCACAAGAATTATATTGGATTTTTATATAAAAATGTGAATAGAATAAATAAGGAACAGATCAAGCACTGAAAGTTCTGAAAGACCCATGTTCTGGTGCTAAACGACAGAGGAAGTTATAACAGAGGCTGGTAACAGAGACTGAGAGGAAAGAGGAGAGTGTTCACAAAGCAAAGGGGAACTTCCAGCACAAAGTAATCAGTCAAGTCAAATGATGTAGCAGTCAGTGAAAGAAGAGTGTCATAATTACCAAAGTCATCCAAGCTCTTTGATATCAAATATGGAGCCAGAGGATTGAGAGTTCACCCTGCTGGGTTTAGATCTTGATTTGATCCAGTATTTCCTCACTGTATCACCCTTATCACCTCTGGAATGGTAATGTATATTCTGTTCCATGGTATGTTGGAAGTATGTAATTTGCTTTTTCATTTTATAAAACATAGAATTGACAAATTGGTTTCAGAACAGAGTTTGGATTAGAAACTATGTTGAGACTTTGAAAAAACTAAGGAGACTTTGAAGTTGAAGTATTTTGCATTATGATGTGGGCAGGAATCTATGGGGCCCAGGCAGTGGAATGTAGTAGTTTAAATGATAATGGCCACCATAGGCTCATATATTTGAAATCTTGGCTCCCAGTTGATTGTGCTGTTTGGGAAGGAATAGGAGGTAAAGTGTGGCCTTGTTGAAGATAGTTTGTCCCAGTTTCAAAACTCTCCCAGAGTTCTTTCTCTGTAAGGAGATGTGAGCTCTCAACTGTTCCTTTAGTCTACACCATGGATTCTAACTCCAAGAAGCCATAAGCCAAATTAAATGCCATTGTTAATAAGTTGCCTTAGTCATGGAGTTTTCTTCTAGCAATGAAAAAGTAACTCTGTCAATCCTAAGTATTTTCTTTGAATTATTGTGAATGGGTAGTTTTCCTGACTTCTTTCTCACTCTGTTAATTATAGGCATGTAGAAAAGCTCCTGACTTTTATTGTATCCTGCTGCTTCACTGAAAATGTTTCTGAATTCTAATAAGTTTCTGATGAATTCTTCAGAGTCTATGTACAAGATCACCTGCCTACAAATAAAAATAATTGACTTCATCCTATCCCATTCCTCTTTCAACAACTACATTACAAATAAAGTAGACATATTTGGTTTCATTTCCAATTTTAGTGGATTTTCCTTCAATTTTTCTCTATTTTAATATTTTTTGTTTTTTGTTTTTTTGGTTTTTGTTTTTTTTTATTTTGTTTGTTTGTTTGTTTGTTGAGACAGGGTTTCTCTGTGTAGTCCTGGCTGTCCTGGAACTCACTCTGTAGACCAGGCTGGCCTCAAACTCAGAAATCCACCTGCCTCTGCCCCCCAAGTGCCCTCCGGCAGGCCCCTATTTTAATATTGATTATAGTTTTGTTTGTGTTCATTCAGTGTTATGCTAATCAATGTTTCTTCTACTTTTAGTTTCTCCAGTGTTTTTATTATTACGAAGCATTAGGGTTTCTCAAAGGTCATTTTTGTGTGTCATAAGATGATTATGTATTTTCTGTTTTTGATCCACTTAATGTGATATATTCCATATATTGACTTTTGTATATATAAGTACCTTTGCATTTTTAGATGATGCCCAGTGGATTTTGAAGGATTGTTTGCTTTGAAGTGGTTTTGTGTTTGATTTGAAAATATTTTCCAAATAAAATTTCCGTCTATTTTTCACAAGGAGACTGTCCAACAATTTGTTTCTTTGTCCAGTTTTCTTATGAAGGAAATACTACCCCTAAATTAAATTCGAAATAATTCTTCCATTTTTTTATGGTTTGAAAAATAGTGCTGTTATTTTCTTTGAGATTTGATAGAATTCAGTATTTAAATCATCTCGGATTGATTTTTTTCTTAATTTCTGAAATTTTCATTACTGTTGCAATCTCCCTTTACGTCTATGTTAACTTTTTTTGTCCTTTTGGACATAAAGAAGTTGTTGGTCATATAGTAGAAATGTATCAGTTTTTCTAAATTTTCCTATTTATTTATTTGAGTATTCTATGATTTTATTTTAAATATAAATACTTAGCTATAGCTTCCTGTTCTGAACCACTTTTAGTGTATCCCATTAGTTTGGTATGTGTGCTTTCATCCCCACTGGATTCCAAGAATTTTTACATACTCCACTGAATATCATTGAAGACACATTCATTATTTAATATCATTGAAAACACATTCATAATTTAATAATGTGGTGTTGTATAGTCTCTATAAATTTCTATATTTTCTGTAGCTTCCTTTACTGTTTATTTTCAGTATTGTTCTCACATGGTCAGATAAGATAAAAAAATATTTCATTTTTATATACTTGTTAATTCTTGCTTTTTATCCTAAAATACAAGTCAGATGGGCTCCTGAGAAGAATGTGTATTCTCCAGACCTCAGGTAAATTTCTCTGAAGATGTAAGTTAAGTCCATTTGAACTGATGTGCTTCTAAATGTCAGTATGTCTGTTGGTGAGAGTAGAGTATTGAAGTCACTCATTAGTCATTGTTAGGACATCCCGCGCCTTTAAATTGAGTAGTGTTTGCTATATAAATTGAGTCCTCCAATGTTTAGTATGCATATAATTGCAACAATCACTAGATGGGTTATTCCATTAATCAGTGTGTAGTAATGTCATTTATAGCTTCTGATTAATTTAGTTTGAAGCATATTTTTTCAAATACTAGAATTGTTACACCTACTTACTTGCTAGTCTTTTTTTTCATGAAACATCTTTCCTATCCTTTTACCCTAAAATTATGCTAATCTTTACATACATTATATATGTATATATATGCATATGATATGTATGTGTGTGTTTTATTATATATTACATGTATATATCAAATCAGTTTGATATATATGTATGTGTATATATACATTATATATCAAATAGGCTTGATATATATATATATGTATCAAATAAGCTTGTTTTATATAAATCAAATAGGTGGGTCCTGCTTATTACTTTTATTGTGTGTTGGGAGGCTTGTATGCTATTACACACATATGAAAAGAAAATTCACAGGAGTTGGTTCTCTCCTTTCACCATGTAGGTCTCAGGATCAAACTCAGACTTTGTGACAAATATATTTAGGTAAAGATATTTGCCTTAAGATACTGCACTCTCTCAAGTCCCCAAACCTACTGTAACTCCAATCTGCTACTGTAAGTCTTTTCTGTGCAAGTGTTAGACCAATAATATTCAGAGCTATTATTAAAGCTTTATTTTCATTCCTGTCATTTTGCTTTGTTTTTTAAGGTTTGGTATTGATTTTGTTTATTTACTCTTCTGTGGAGATGTTCCATTCTAGCAGTGCCCTAGATATATTTATCTTTCTTTTGTACACAGGAATCTGTTAAGGATCTCCTATGCCACTGACCTAGTGTTTCTAAATTCCTTCAGTTTTGTTGATCCTGGAAAGTTTTTATTTTTCTTTTGATTATGAAAGATAACTGTGCTGGATTATTAATCCTGGTGGGAAATTCACTGTTTTACTGTGAATATATGGTCTCTTGCCATTTAATATGTGAGTTTCCTTTAATATGGGAAGCTGTGCTCCTCCTTGTGTTCTGCACATTTTATGTTTTTACAACTCCATGATGTGGCAAACTCTTTTCTTCCTATTGACTCTCTAGATATGGGAAATTGTATGCTATGGGTTGATTTAGTATGCCTCCTGTTCTGAGGCACTGAAATCAGGAAATCTAATAAAAATATGTAGCAGTCGGTGGGGTGAGGAAATGGAGATGACCACTTGAGGGTCCCAGGACTCAAGGAGGAAGATTTTAGCAGAGAAGGAGAGATAGGACCTGTAGAGACCACCTCCAGTATATATGCATGGCTGTCAGTGGAGGGATGGGGTCACATACCCATCACAAAGGTTTTAACCCAGAGATTTTACTATCCAAAGGAAGATCAGGGTCAGAAATTGGTGCAGAGACTGAAGGAAGGGCCATCCAGGGACTGTTCCACCTGGGGATCTATCCTTCTGCAGACACCAAAGCAGACACTGTTGCTGTTTCCAAGAGGTACTTGCTAACAGGAACCTGGTATGGCTGTTCCTTCAGATGTTCAGTCAGCAACTGACCAGTGCAGATGTGCATGCTTGGAAACATCAGACTGAGCTCAGAAACCCTGGTGAGGAAGCTGGCGGAAGGACTGGAGGAACTGAGTAGGATTGCACTCTCATAGGAAGAACAACATCAGCTGGGCAGACCACCCAGTGCTCCCAGGGACTAGATCACCAACCAAGAAGTGTACAGGGAAGGATCCATGGGTCCAGATATATAGGTAGCAGAGAATGGTCTTGTCTGATATCAGTGGGAGGAGAGGCCTTTGGTCCTGTGGAGGAGAGGATGCTGGAGGGTGGAAAAGGGTAAGGGAGGACCCTCTTAGAGGCAAAGGGGAGGGAGAAGAGGGAGATTGTGCAATAGGGGGCTTAGGGAAGGGTAACTAGGAAGTGGGATATCATTTGAGGTGTAAAAGAATGGGATGATTAATTAAAAAAGAAAAGAAAAGAAAAAATGCTTCTTCTGTTGCTGGGATTCACAGCTTTGGTATTTTAATGTTTTCCCACAGATCTCACATGCTCCATTGTCCTTATTAATCCATATTTGCCATGGCTAGAATGTTTTAACATACTAATTTCATCTTAAAGTCCTGATATTCTGTCTTCTACTTGGTGCAGTCTATTAGAAAGGACTTCCTATTGAATTTTTCTTTGACTTATAAACTTTACATTCTTAACATTTCACTTAGCTATTTCTGTTTCCTTCAGTTTTGTTAATATCTCCTTTGATTTTGTTGCTTATTTTTTGAAATACTCTTCATAAACATTTGCCTGGAATTTCATATAACTCACTTAGAGGTATACTATGAAGTATATTTTTTCTTTTGGATTAGATTATTGATTGAAATTTTGTAAATCACTGACAATCACTGAGTTGAAACATTTCTAGTATGCAGGTGGGACTCAGTCATTACTCTACTGAGGTGTTGTTTATTTCCACTAGATTGGCTTGGAATTCAGTGTCTTTCAGCTCTTACTTCAAACTAGTCTCTTCTGAATTGACATGTCTGTAGCTATAGATGGACTCTGGTGACAGGTAAAAATCCTGGCTTTGCAAAATATGGAAACCATTATTCTAGGATTTAACCTTGGCAAGTGAAACTCATGAGATTAATTATGATAATAGTCTGAATACCTGTACTCACCCTATTCTGACCCTAATAATAATGTGCCCTACTTGATTTCATTTTATCTATTTCATCATAAATTTAATAAGTTCAAGAGGTTATTTCTATCTTTCTCACTGTTTTTTCCCTAAAAGCTAGCAGAGAGCCTGTTATATAGTAATGCTAAAAATATTATTTATTGAATGAATGAATAGGTTGTAATTGGGGTTTCAAGAGAGTTTGGAACAGCTGTTAGAACTAAACTGCAGGAGTTATAATTGGAAGTCAATTAGAAGGGACTAGAAGAATTGTTGTGTTGCTTTTTGGATTCCCCCAAGTTATAGATAATGTGCTTATAGTGGATCTAATCATCATTGCTTAGTGCATTTCTAAGGCAAGTCAAGAAAAATAGAGAGAGAGTGGAATTTAAGAATCAAAATCACTTTTTGGTTGAATGATTGGAAGGCACAAGACTAAAGACAGCCTGACCTTAAACTGAGTATGACATACATGCAATGACTGACTGCAGAGTTTGGGCTACTTATGAATTAAACAGCAAAGGTTTGGAGGATGTGAGAATGTGTACAAACAAAACACTAAGATGATAACCAGGGCAAAAATATAGTGTAGTATATGATAGCCAGAAAATAAGTTTCTCCACCTTTCCCTACATAGTTTAGCTGATCATCCTGCACTGAATACTCTTAATCACCAGTCTTGAACTCACCAGCCTTGGCTAACACAATCATGGATTACCAGCCCTTGTGCCACTTCACTTACCACAAGCAACTGAAAATAATAACATTCTGTGCTTCTATATAAAGCTAAGAAAGAGATTATATTGTAGAAGATATCATCAATAAATAATTTATTTCTAGTATTCACTAGACTATATGAGACTTCTCAGTCATTTGACTTAATTATTTTATAACACTTTCCTCTTATTTGTTTAGGTTAAACATAAAATTTGTACTCATAATATGAAAATATCTTTACATAACTGCAAATAGTAAGTCAATTAAACTTTACCATATAAGAAAAAGATCAATGGTATATATTTGGATACAAAGTATTTCAACATTTTATTGGTAATTTTGAAGAGACTTATTTCATTTTTATCTACTTCTTGGGCACAGTAGAAGATAGGCAAAGGCAAAGGGGAAGGCTCAGAATGGATTATATCAGTTTTTTCACAATTATTTTTCTTTAAAGTATGCAGGAGTGTAAAGTTTTTGTAGTCAATAATTGCTGAGCCAGAAGCTCATAACTGCTCTACATTCATAAAGTCACTCTGAAGTGCTTTAGTTGCTGAAATAAAATCATAGATATAACCTTGAAAACATTCTCCTCCATAAATACTGTTTGTTTTCATTGGTTTTTGTCAACCATTATTTGTTTCAAGTTCCTTATAAGCAAGAACAAGAAGTGAAGGTATTATGCCAATGCCATTATACCCAGATGCTCAGCATCTGGATTTAAACATTTTCAGGGCATTCAGGCTGGAACACAGGCATGATACTGTCAACTCTTGTGCTCTGCATTGTTTCTTGTCTGTCACTAGTGAAATTAAACATAGTTGGTGTCTGTCAGATTTATCAGTCAAGGGTAACTGTCAAGAACCCTAATGGGACCAGCTAATAACTAGCAGGTGATCTTCCTCAGATGGCCTGCTTCAGATTATTATATAATCTACCGTAGATTCACCCTTATAAGGCAATGCTGTCAGGTAATTCAATTTAGGAAAGACTCCTACTATTAATATGCTTTTTCTGTTATTATTAAACATATCTAATAATGACTAAGAAATAGCACACCCCTTTGGAGCAGATCTCTGCAGATCTACAAAGACGTACTATCTTTTAGTGATGCTATATAGACAAATAGATGACTCTTTAAATCTTAATGATGATCCTATAAGAATTATTAAAATTATATCTGTGATTATTAAGCTCTTTTATAGTGGGACTGCTACTAGGTCCTTTTCTGATAGTAAAAACTGCAATGAGAACTCTGCTAGTCTCCTAAGTGTCACCAGTTATTTGCTCCTAGATAGTAACCATCTCTCCTACTCAGAGAACATTGCAAGAGGCTGTAAAACAATTAACCAAAGGCCATAAAAAGGGAACTAAAAATTTACTATAGGTGCTAGGGCAGAAGACAAACTACTGACTGAGTTTATCTATACAAAAATTTACTGATAATGTACTTATGGCTTTAAACCTTGAGTGTGACTATAGAGCTGAAATAAGTGAAGGATGTTTAGCCAGATAATTACTCCTAATGAATATATGCCCATATAGAAACATTCTCTGTTGTAAACTTCTGTTTCATTTTATGATTTGATTTTGTGTGTGAACTTGTGATGAACCTTTTAACATGTGATCATGTATTCTGAAAGATGGATAAGAACTGAGACAAAAATGAGAAGCAGATAGAGGAGAATATTTTCCCTTAGAAGAATTTTTCCATTACTAGAATTTTTTCCCTTTCCCCACTTAGGATCTTTCCATTTTCCCCTTAGATAGCATTGATAGGAAACTTTTTACAACTTAATAATAAATGCTGAAATCATTTTTAAATATAAAAGTTATACTTTATTTATATATTTACCTACTCTAAGATAAAGACATGGACATTTTTTTTTTATTTTCTTTATTTACATGTAAATTTCTCCATTCCCAGTTTCCCCTCCAAAAAACAAA